>NW_006408602.1:13036127-13046952 GCF_000296735.1 Chrysochloris asiatica | reverse complement strand
ACAGGGTTTCCGAGGGTGTAAATCTTTACGGGAGTAGAAAGCCTCATCTTTCTCCCGCGGAGCGGCTGGTAGTTTCGAACCGCTGACCCTAAGGTTCGCAGCCCGATTCGTAACCACTACGCTACCAGAGCTATGGAAACCGCTGTATCTAATTTCTAAGCTTAATTCTAAATTTAACTCCAAATAATTGAAAGCAGTAGCACAGACATACATACATAAATGTGCATTGCACAACAGTTAAAGGGTAGAAACAGTCTAAATGTCTATCATCAAGTAAGTTGACAAAATGTGGTGCATATATACTATGGAGTATTAATCTACCATTAAAAGAAATAAAGTCTTAAAAGAACCTACAAGATGTATTGACCTTGAAAACATAATCTAGAGTGAAATAATTTGATCTCAAAGGTCAAATTTTGTTTATACCTGTTTGTGTGAAATATCTAAAATAGGCAAATGCAAAGAGACCAAATTATATTAATAACCAGGTACTATTGGTGCTGTTAAATGCAAGTCAATTCAGACTCATCGCGACCCTGTGTAGGATTTCCAGAGAACATTTTTAATTTGCCATCATATAGGGAGTCCTGGTTTGGTCCTCCAGGATAATACACAAGACCACAAGGTTGGTTTCAAACTCACCAGGCATTTTTCAGAAACCTAAACAGGGTCGCTATGTGTCGAAATTGATTCGACAGTGCTTAACACAACAAATGTTCTTTTTGACACAGTAACCCTGTTTGAATTGTTTTCATTCTGATTTCTTCTGATGATAATAGAAGAAATTTTTAACTTCGCAATCATAATTTTAGATAGTTTTTCAGATAAAATATCCACAGAGATTGAGTATTTGTATTATGATTTAAAGACACTATTAAGTCCAGTTTGAATTGGTTACTCACCCTTGTCCAATCAACTTGGTATTCCATGCTTTAAGCAGGCTTCTCAAGAGTTATATTTCGGTTGCCCTCTGAGTAATGCCAAGTTATGTTCACTCTTATTTATAGAAATATTTTAATGATCATATTTGTCTAACCAGTAAGGCTATATACACAGTAGTTTAATAAGCTGTCTTAAAGGCACACACACACACACAGACACATATATAACAAATACACATACAATAAACATTTCTGTCTTTTCAAATTGTTGGCCTTGTCTAACTCCAGCTTAAAATATGGCAAAGCAATGATTTGCATCAGTTTGTATACTGAAGGGAAATGATTCAAATCTCCATAATGATATCCTTATGTGCCTATGTAAGCCTGAAAAATCATTCCAGAATCTTGATTGATGAATTTGCTGCTGTCTCAGGTTTTAAAATTAATTGGAGAGAAACAAAAATTGTAATACAACTTGCTCTGTCTGCACAGCATGCCATCTATGTAAATCATTAAATGAACACCAGAGGGAATTAAATATTTTGGAATAGTATAAAAATAAATTAGAAAGAAGTGCAAAACTTTGAAATTAAATTTATAAAGATTTTCTTAAGTTTATTATGCTTGAATAATTAAAAGTGCAATAGAGTCTTGTGTTAGTCTATAAAGATAATGGTTGTTGGTGGTTATGTGTCATGGAGTCAGTCCCAACTTATAGTGACACTTTATAGGGTTTCCAAAGTTGTAAATCTTTATGGGAGCAGAAAGACCCATCTTTCTGTGACAGTCTTCAGGTAGTTTCGAACTGGTGACCATGACATTAGCAGCCTGACTTGTAATCACTATATTACTAGAGCTCCTTATGAAGATTGTTGTTGTTTTTAAGTGCTGTCCAGTCAGTGCCGACCCATAACAACTCTGTATAGGGTTTCCGGGGAGCAACTGGTGAGCTTGAGCCATCAACCTTGCAGTTTAAGTTGACTTTGCAGCCCAGTGCTTTAACCCACAGCACCACACCAGGACTTCCCTTATAAATATAATGATATGCAAAATAACTTTAACACTTATTTTAACAAGTTCTGGTTTTCACTTATTTGATTTTGTGCTTTAGAATAATTTATTTTAAATTTTGTTTATGATATGACTGTCTAAATGGCATCAAAACGTATCATTTTACCCAACATTTCCAGAAGCAGAAATCCATTCTACATCATCTGCCACAGTGAATTGAACACCTTACATAGTCAGGGGACCTAACTATAGATAAGAAACCAGGGCAGAGTTTCCTGAGCATAGATAACATATTATGTTGATGACCTGCATAAGTTAAGTCTCCAAAGGTGACTTACTTGCATTCACTATCACCATGCTTTCTCTTTTTAATGGGAAACCCAGAATGTCAGGTTTCTCATGTCAAACATTGCCTGCGATATACTAAGGATGCTGTGATTTTACACTTTGGATTAGAAGCTTCGTCATTTCTCTAAACTTGGTGTTTCCTATAACATTTTTCATACCACAATCAGTAACATATTAGTGATTTAACTTTGAATATTTGCTTCAATGGATTTGTATTGTAGGGCAACTGATGTTATGTGCCATTGAGTCAGAACTGACTCATAGCCACTCGCTATAGAGTTTCAGAGCAGCAGCTGTTGTGTTTGAACCTTCAACCTTGTGGTTAGCAGTCCAGCGCTGATCCTACAGCACCACAGCAGGGCTCTGAAGAGCAACTAGGCATTAACAAATATATTCAAAATTCATTATTACAGAGTTTTCCAAAATGTCATATACATTTTTAGCATTTTAATATGGTATATTCATAACAATTAAATAATTATTTAATAATAATTCATTTTGTGTAATTTCTAATTTTAATAAGTGTATATACAAGAAGGCTTAAAAAATCAGAGGAAAAATGGAATTGAAAGCAATAGTATTTCTATGACTACTAAACTAAATAGTCAAATTCATTACTAAAGATGAGGTTAATCCTTAGTCTTGTTTTGTTGTTAAGTGCTATCAAGTTGGTTCCAACTCATAGCAACCCTGTGTAGGGTTTCCGAGTAGCAGCTTGTAGGTTTGAACTGCTGACCTTGTGGTTCACTGTCCAATGCTGATCCTACAACACCACACCAGGAATTCAATGCAAATTTCAATCAAGGATATTCTATAAAATATATGACAAAATTCTACTCAAAACTGTCAAGTTAATCAAAATCAAGGAAAGTCTGTGAACCTATAACAGCCAAGAGGAATCTAAGGAAACCTGTTTGATCTAATGTAATGTGCTTTCCTGGTGAGGATCTGGTACTGCAAAAGTAAAAATTAAAGATTTTTGAATAAAATATGGACTTCACTTAAAAATAAATCTATGCATTATAATTGGAATCCTAATGTAGCGCTGTAGAATAGGCACAGGACTGCTAACTGCTAGGTGGTTTGTTAAAACCCACCAGCCACTCCTTGTAAACTCTATACAGGGTTGCTATGAGTTGAAACCAACTTGGTGGTACTTAACAACAGCATATAATTAATTGTGAAAATGCACATACCTTTTCTAAACAACATAAATGGTGAGTGCTGGTGTGGTGCTGTAGGATAAGCACTGGACTGCTAATCACAGCATTGGTCATTCATGCCCATCAGCCTCTCCTTGGAAATCCTACGCAGGGTGGTTATGAGTTGGAACTGATTTGAGAGCACTTAACAACAACAACAAATACACATGGAATACACCAGATGGACTATATAGGAATCAAACTGACTACATATTTGGGAAGAGATGAGGGAGAAGCTCAATATCATTATATGAGATGCAATTGAGATTTCTTTACATTAGGTGCAACTTTAAGATTTAAGCTATACTCGTTTCCTTTTTTTTTTTTTTTTTACCTGATTTTGAGAATAATTTAATATGTTAACTTCAACATACAGTGACATTCTAATATCATCATTATTTTGAATTTAAAGAAGCAGATCCTTAACAAGACCAAAGTAACCCACAGGCCATAACGTTGGTTTTTCCTTTTCCTTTTTTTTTTTCTGATTAAACAAATGTTCACGACGATAGTTCAACAAATAAGGCAAATGCCGTGATTGTGAAAGTTTCAATATATACCACATCTAGAACCGAGGGGATGTGAATTAGACAGAAGTGGTATTCATCCTAATTAAGCAACCAGGTAACATCATGACATGTTGGTTTGTAGCATCAGAATTGTCCATTTAAGTTTCTTTTTTCTTGATGATCAGAGGTCTTACATTGTCTCCAGTCTCTTCAATGTCTTCTGTGTGATCTCCTTCACAGGAACTTTTTGGATCTCCAGCAACGGCAGTACACAACTTTATCTCCCAAATCCTCCATGTCGAAAGCGTGTACTATCTTGGGGTTGTCTCTCTGGATGTGAAGGTTTACCATGGATTTGTGGCGATGATCTTTGACATAAAATCTTTTGTAAGCAAGATAACCAATTGCAGCTGTCCCAGCAGCAATGGTAACTGCTGCAATCCATTCAACTCGTACGCCAGAAATGGATGTCAGACTCATGGTGCCGTCTCTTGCAAGGTGTGTGCACAGGATACAGAGAACAAACAGGGCTCGCGTCGCTTGCAAGGTGTGCGCACAGGATACAGAGAACAAACAGGGCTCGCGCGGACAGTGGGAATAAAGGTGCAAGGATTGTCTAAGGGCAGAAACCCGGATGCTGAGCTATACTCTTTTTCATCAGTAAGTATTTCAAGTCCTTTTGGCTTCCAGCAAGTGAGGTTGCATATCTCAGATTGATAGTAAATCTTCTTCCAATCCTGATGCCACGTTCTTTTTCATATAATCCAATTTTTCAGATTATTTGCTCAACATACGTTTTGAATAAGTATGCTGGAAGGATACAGAGAACTTTCATCATTTAAAATCATCCCTGATATTGTTATTTTCCAACTACTGCCTCTTGGTCTATGTACAGGTTCCTCATGAGCATAATGACGTTTTCTGGAATTCAGATTCTTCCCAAAGTTATACATAATTTGTTACAATGCATCCAATCTAATTCCTTTGCATAGTCAAAAAGCACAAGTAAACATTTTTCTGGTATTCTCTGCTTCCAGTCAAGGTCCATGTGATATCACTCATTCCCAGTCTTCTTTTGAATCTGGCTTGACAGTCAAAGCATTGCTGCAACCAATTTTTAAATCTGTTCTGCAAAATTGTACTTGTATTTAATACTAATGGTATTTTTTATTGTTTCTGCTTTCTGAAAGGTCACCTTTATTTGAAATGCACACAGATAGGATTTCTTCCCATTAGCTGGCCAGGTAGCTCTCTTCCAAATTTCTTTACATAGATGAATGAGGGTCTCCAGAGCTGCCTCAGTTTTTTGAAACATTTGAGTTTGTATTCCATTAATTCCTTGAGATTTTTTTTTTGCCATTGCCTTTAATGCAACATGAACATTTTCCTTTAATATCATCAGTTCTTGGTCGTATGCTACTTCTTGAAATGGTAAAATATTGAATAATTATATTTGGCACAGTAATTCTGTATATTCTTCCTAACTTTTTTGATGCTTCCTACATCAGTCAATATTTTGCCCATAGAATCCTTCAAATTGCAACCCAAAGCTTGTGTTATTTCTTCAGTTCTTTCAGCTTGAGAAAAGCTGAATGTGGTCTTCCCTTATAGTTTTCTAACTCCAGGTTTTTGTATATTTCATTATGATATTTTACTTTGTCTTCTCAAGCTGCCCTTTGAAAAACTGTTTTCAACTTTTTCATCATTTCCTTCAGTCACTTTAACTTCTCTATGTTACAAAGCAAATATCAGAGTTTCCTATGTCATCCATTTTGGTCTTTTTTCCCCCTGTCTTTTTAATGACTTTTGCTTTCTTCATGTTTAATGCTCTTTGTGTCATTCCGTGACTCCTTTCTTCTTTTTTCATTAGTGTCTAATAGATGAAATCTGTACTTGAGATGGTCTCTAAATGCAGGTGGTATATGCTCAAAGTCATATTTTGGCTTTTAGTAACTGGTTTCAATTTTCTTCATTGTTAGCCTGAACTTGCATATGAGCAATTCATGCTCTGTTCCTGGCAGTGTTTTGGCTGATGATCTTCCTCATCCCTTCTCACATATGTAGTCAATTTAATTCTTATATATTCCATTTGGTGTATTCCACATGGATAGTTGCCATAGTTGTTGTTTGGATAAATGCATATAAATGTATTTGTAATAAATAAATCTTGAAAAATTCTATCATGGATTCTCCTGCATTGTTTTTGTTACCAAGTCCATCATTTTTCAACCACAGATCCTTCCTCTTTGTTTCCAACTTTTGCAGTCCAGTCACTAGTAATTAGCACTGCATCTTGAGTGTATGTTTGATTCTGCAGTAACAAGCTATCATATAACAATCCTAGTAAAAAATAAACAGCACAAGTAAAGTATAAGATTTTGTATAACTTTGCATATAACTGATGTTGTACTTTCATTGCCTCATTGTATAGCATATAATTAATCAGAGAAAATTCTAATGTATCAGTCAAGGTAGTTTTCTGTTTAGGGCCATATACCTATATTCTACTAAATTTTACTTCCAAATAGTGTAATAGTTGGTTTCAGGAAATCAATGATCTTGGGTATTTTGTGGTATGTTTGTGATAAGCATCTTTTAAATTTAATTAACTACTAATATTAATATTTATCTTTGTTAGCTGCTCAATCTTAAAGACTCTTCACTGCTTTGTAGTCTACATGTATTAACTCTTCCAGTTCTGGGAACGTAGTAGTAGTAGTAGTAGTTGTTGTTGTTGTTGTTGTTGTTGTTAAGTGTCATATAATCAACTCCGATCCATAACAACCCTGTATAGGATTTCTAAGGAGCAGCTGGTGAGCTTGAACCACCGACCTTGCAGTTCAGACAGTTTTTCAGTCTGGCACATTAACCCACAGTGCCACATAGTCCTGATTTTGTTTTGGAGCTATTATTTCAGTCTTTCTTTGTCAAATCCAATAATCTCTAAAGTTACATATTCTGTTTTTCTAGTGTTATCAACACTGAAATAAGCTTCCAATATAACTTCTGCTGTGACACCATAGAATAAGCACTCTACCTCAAAGTTGGCTTGAACTTCAAGGTCAGTGGTTCAAATTCACCATCCAGTCCTTGGAAACGCTAAATGAGGTCTCTATGAGTCGGAACTGACTCGACAGCACTTAGCAACAACACAAACAAGTTTAGGGCTATAACATGCTAAAAATATATATCATACTTTAAATTGAATGAACAAAAGAGTTAAGTTTAAGTAAAGATGTATTTTCCTATAAAAATAATACAGTTGAGGTTGGGACGTTTTGGAAACCCCTTTCCAGCAGTCGTAATGCATGAAGTTTCTAAGTTAAACTAGAAGGGAAGAAGTTAATACTGATTCATATTCTTCACAAAACAGAAGCAACTTACAACTGAAATAAGGTGATTTAACAAACCAAGTATTGTAACTTCATATGGAAGTCTAATTTACAGTCAACTCATATTTGATTTAATATTGTGTACATTTGCTCTTACTTTGAAACAATTGAACCAACCCCTAGGCAAAGAATTCTTCATCACAATCACCTTTACTTGCAGCATCTGCAGCTTTTAAATCATGGGAAAGGTTTCTAGTCTTTTCTTACACCTACAAAAAGGCTAAGTAATAACCATATGCACCTGTTCCAATTTACCTACAAATCTGACTTAAAGACATACTTAAAAACAGATCTTGTTGGTAACTATGAACTGCCTGTATGTGTGTGTGTGTGTGTATATATATATATATATATATATATATATAGTTGTTAAGTGCCATCGTGTTGGCTTTGGTTTTGATTCACAGTGATCCTCATTAGCTTGAGCAGCCAACCTTGCAATTACAGCCAACCTTATAGTCCAGTGCATTAACCCACAGTAGAACACCAGGACTCATAGAGAGATAGAGACAGAGAGAGAGAGTCCTGGTGTGGTGCTGCCAAATAATGCTAGACCACAAGGTTATTTTGAACTGCATTGATATGCTGTAATTCCCATTCTTTGCAACATGAAGCAAAGTTTATTATGATGTGCATATTCAGATATCTTTGCACAATTTATAAAAAAAATAAAGCACACAAGTAAAGATCTTTCTGATAGTCTCTGGTTTCAACAAAGATCCTTCTAACTTCAGCAATGATACCCCAGTTTCAAGTCCTCTTCTAAATCCAGCTTGAATTCTGGCAGTCAATGTACTGCTGCAACAGTTTTTGAATTATTGTCAGCAAAATTTTACTTGGATATAATGTTAATATACTGTTGATTAATTTCCAAATTCTGTTGAGTTATCATTATTTGGAATGGACAAAAATATAGACCACTTCCAATCAGTTGGCCAGGTAGCTTTCTTCCAAATTTATTGGCATTTATTAGTGTTTCCAGAACTACATCACTTTGTTGAAACATTTCAATTGGTATTCTGTTAATTACTGTCATATTGTTATTTGCTTATGCCTTCAATGCAGCTTGAACTGCTTCCTTCATTACTATTGGTTCTTGAGCATATGCTCCTTCTTGAAAAGTTCAAAGGATGACCAATTATTTTTGATATAATGACTCTATTCATGTCTTTCATCTTCATTTTATGATTCTTGCATTGTTCAATATTTTGCCCATAGAATCTTTTTGTGTTGAAAGTCTAGGCTTTCCTTTTTTTCTTCAGTTTTTTTTAGCTTAAGAAATGCTGAGCATGTTCTTCACTTTGGTTTTTTAACTCCAGGGTTTTGTACATTTCAGTATGCAACTTGACTTATGTAAAAACATAAATTAAGGAAGCTTAAATATCATTTAACTTCTGAACTCTACCTTTAAAGGTGGGGCACCCAGTACAACTATTTTGGCTCTGTCCCTTTCTGGAACAGTAATGTAGAAACAGCTGCAAAAGCCAGAACCTGTGTACAGCAGAACACTAGCAGAGAAACAAATCTCTAATATTTTACAATAAAATGAACAAAATCCCATGGCTTAAATTTCAGTCAAAGGACAATTTATATGGCATACAATAATTTCAGGGAGCTACACACTATTTAGAACAACCAACTATATGATATCAAAGAGGTGACATTCGTAATGTTATAAACCTCATAAGGCAAGACTGGGAGAAAAACGAATGATAAAGCAAACACAGGAAAGAAGTGGAAAGAGTGGATACTGTAGTCAATGTTCTGAATCAAAATGTATAGGAATTATTACATGAAAAATCAATTTGCTTTGTAAACCTTAGCTCAAATAATAATAAAAAATGAATTCTTTATAAAAACAATTAAATGTAAAAAAGTGTTAAGACTATAACCTGTCAAAGTCAGAGGATCTTTTAAGACCTGGAGAAATAAAGAAGTCCCACCAAGTTCTGGTTCTCACAGACTTCACTGTAGTAACTTTTTTCTTAAGCAGATCCTAATCTGTTATTTTGAAGAAAAAGACAGGAGACTTTTATGTCTGAACAATGTAATAATCTAAAAACATTAAGAATTTCATTGAAATTCTTCCAAGGTCAGAAGTCAAGCCAATTTTAAAAATGCTCTTATTAAAATAAACAAATAAGTAAATCTGGTGTGGTGCTGTGGACTAATGCACTGAATTGCAGGATCAGTTTAAACCACAAGCTCACCAGACACTCATTGGAAACCATATAAAGGGTCGAAATGAGTTGGAACTAACTTGACAGAACTTCATAACAACAACAAAAACTGAAACCTGTTGGGGAAGAGCTGCCTCCTCTAAGTAAAGTTAACCATGATGATGTGAATGGAGTAAAGCCCATGGGAGAAAAGCCTGCAGGACCTTCATTTGCTGATGGGGTACAACTCAAAATGAAGAGAAACAGCTGTAAATATCCACTGAAAATTGGAATATGGAATGTACGAAGTATGTTGTTGTTGTTGTTGTTGAGTGCCATCGAGTGGGGTCCGACCCATAGCGACCCTGTACAGGGTTTCCGAGGGTGTAAATCTTTACGGGAGTAGAAAGCCTCATCTTTCTCCCGCGGAGCGGCTGGTAGTTTCAAACCGCTGACCTTAAGGTTCGCAGCCCGATTCGTAACCACTATGCTACCAGAGCTCCTTGTACGAAGTATGAGTCTGGGAAAATGGGAAGTTTTCAAAAATGAAATGGAACACATAAACATCGATACATTAGGCATTAGTGAGCTGAAATGGACTGGTATTGGCTATTTTGAATCTTACAACCACATGGTCTACTACACCAGAATAACAAACTGAAGAGGAATGGTGTTGCATTCATTGTCAAAAGGAACATATCCACATCAGTCAAGAGGTACAAAGCTGTCTGTGATAGGATAATATCCATGATAACATACATGCACCCACAGAAAAGCACAGTTAATATCACTAATATTCAAATGTATGCACCAACCACTAATGCCAATGAGGATGAAGTAGAAGAATTCTACCAACCTCTTCAATCTGAAATGGATCAAACATGCAAACAAGTTGCATTGATCATTACTGGTGATTGGAATGCAAAGTTAGGAGCAAAGAGGAAGGATCAGTAGTTGGAAAACATGGCCTTGGTAATAGAAATGATGGAGAATGCATGCTAGAATTCTGCAAAACCAATGATTTGTTCATTTCAAATACCTTCTTTAGACAGCATAAGAGATGACTATACACATGGACCTCACCGGATGGAATACATAGAAATCAAACGGACTACATCTGTGTAAAGAGACAATGGAAAAGCTCCATATCATCAGTGAAAACAAAGCCAGTGGCAGACTGGAACAGACCATCATTTACTCATATGCAAATTTAAACTGAAGCTGAAGAAAATGAAAACAAGTCCAAGAGAGCCAAAACATGACCTTGAATATATCCCACCTGAATTTAGAGATCATCTGAAGAACAGATTTGATACATTAAAC
>NW_006408602.1:13033164-13035647 GCF_000296735.1 Chrysochloris asiatica | reverse complement strand
TCAAGAAAGTGAGGCAGCACAGGAGGCACTCACTCATCTCTGCCAAGAAATTTGGAAGACAACTATCTGGCCGACTGATTGGAAGAGATCCGTATTTGTGCCCATTTCAAAGAGAGGTGACTCAATGGAAATCTCTTTGATATCCTATGCGAGTAAAGTTTTACTAAAGGTAATACAGAAATGGCTACAAGTACACATTGACATAAAACTTCCAGAGGTTCAAGCTGAATTCAGAAGAGGCTCTGGAACAAAGGATATCACTACTGATGTCCAATGGATCTTGGCTGAAAGCAGAGACTATGAGAAAGATGTTTACCTGTGTTTTATTGACTACAGAAAGGCTTTTGATTGTGTGAATCTTGACAAGCTATGGACAGCATTGCGAAATATGAGTATTCTGGAACACTTAATTGTGCTCATGAGGAATCTGTACCTGGCCCAAGAGGCAGTTATTCGAACAGAACATGGGAACACTGAATGTTTTAAAATTAAGAAAGGTGTGCGACAAGGTTGTATTCTTTCACCATACTTTTTCAACCTGTATGTGAGCAAATAATCCGAGCAGCTGGGTTGTATAAAGAAAAATGTGGTATCAGCATGGGAGAAAGACTCACTAACAACCTGAGAAATGCAGATGATAAAACCTTGCTTGCTGAAAGTGAAGAGGACTTAAAACATTTACTGATGAAAATCAAAGAGCACAGCCTTCATAATGGATTACATATCAATGTAAAGAAAACAAAAATATTCACCACTGGACCAATAAACAACATTCTTATCAACAGAGAAAGGATTGAAGTTGTCAAGGACTTCATTCTTCTTAAATCAACTATGACCACTCATGGAAGCAGCAGTCAAGAAATCGAATGACTAATTGAATAAGCAAATGTGCTGCACAAGACCTTTTTAAAGTGTTGAAGAGCACAGATGTGAGCTTGAGGACTCAGCCAAGGTAATTTCAATTACCTCATATGCATGCGAAAGCTGGACAGTGAATAAAGAAAACCGTAGAAGAATTCATGCTTTTGAGTTATGGTGTTGGAGGAGACTACTGAAAGTGCCATGTGCTGCCACAAGAACAAACAGACTCGTTCTGGAAGAATTGTAATCAGAGTGCTGCTTGGAGACCAAGATGGCCAAACTTAGTCTCTCATACTTCGGAAATATTGTCAGGAAGGACCTGTCGCTGGAGAAGGATATTATGTTTGGTAAGGTGTAAGGTCAGAGAAAAAGAGGAAGACCCCCAATGAGATGGATTGGTCAAGTGGCATCATTGATGGACTCAAGCGTTGCAACAGTAGTGAGGTTGGCCCAGGTTCGGGCAGTGTTTTTTTTTTGTTCTGCTGTTTTGTTATGAGTCGCACTGACTCAATAGTACCTAACAACAACAACAATTGGTATATAGTAATAGCATTCCTTATGTCCCAGCTCTATCCCTCTCTCTTACCCTTTCATGACAACTAGACATGTTTCCTTTTGAACATAAGAACAACATTCTTGTGCATCAGCTTTTGCAACAGGTAGTAGAAAAATAGCTCTCGGTGGAGAAAAAAACAAAACCAAAATCAACAGGGACAAATTTGTACAACTAATTAATTCTTAGTTAAAATAGTTTACTGTCAGTAATGCGTTATTTAGAAAATTATTCAAACAATAGTTATGTAGCATAATGTACTGGACAGGAAGTTCAGCTTGGACTGCAAGGTGGCAGGTCAAACTCACCAGCTGCTGCTCAGAAACCTTATACAAGGTCACTATGAGTTGGAACCCACTCAACAGCACTTAACAACAATAATCATATTTAAGTGATCATTTTAAAATTATATGTAAAAGATCATTTAAAAATATGTTGTAAGTTGTATAGCTTAAATATTTTTTCTGGTTTCCATGATATTAGAAAGAAAATAGTAACAAAATTGGGTAAGGCAAGCTTCTATTAATTTCCTAATATGCTCTATTTTCATACTTTGTATGTGTCTTCAGAGTCTGTAATCACATATCTTTAATAAATCACAAAAATAAAGGTAAATATACTTTGGCTTCTTGTATTGTTAAAGAAAAAAATAATTATTGACTTTGATGAATATCCCTTAATGTTCCTTTTTTTTTTTTTTATGTGTCAAAGAAAAGAACACATCCTGAAGGAAAAAAGGCAAAATAAGTCTAAAAATGTATCCCTATTATCAGGTTTTACAATATAACTTTTAAAAATAAATGAATCTACACCTTTATACGAGAACAAGTACATTATATGAAATTGTATATCATTTTAAATGATAAAAAACCCTCTTACTGGTACATGCATGTAGGGGTGTAATTTGAATACTTAGGAAGTCAGTATCTGCTTTAGTATGTGATTAGAGCCAAATAATTGAAATATCAGACAAGCAATGAAACACAGGGCTTTTCTGTACAAACAGCAAGGCATTCTAACTATAAAGCTTCTCTCAGTGCTAGTGGACCTAAGGTTGTAATTACATAAA
>NW_006408602.1:13020389-13033064 GCF_000296735.1 Chrysochloris asiatica | reverse complement strand
GATAACCATTCAAACTAAGAAAAAAGGCTATAAAAATACAAAAAATGACACTTCATATTGAGGCAAGAAGGAAGGAACTATTTAAAGGTAAATTGATAAGGAAGATTCTGGAGTGCCCTCATTCAAAACACCTAACAATACCATTTTCCTCAGTCACTTGAAGCTTTTCATGCACAGCTAGGAGTACCCCAGAAGCATTCAGCTTCATTCTTTACCTGATCATCAGGGATCATACTTTATCTTTATTCAATTCTAAAAGCTTAAATCTTCTGGCAGTCTCGCATATATTCTACTGAAAAATTTTTCTATATAATAAGAGTATATTTCTCTAAACCAAAACCACTGTTGTGTTTGCCTATTAGTCAGATAACTGGGATTGAAGCAAAACAGTGAGATGTAAACAGTTAATAAATGACAATGCATGCATTTAGAATGGTTTGCAGTGGGGTGTGGGCAGGAGTGTTAATGTTCATGTCTCAGTGAGTTAATTGATCACATTTTGTTGAAAATTTAGGTCCACTTTTCCTGATTTTTATATTAATTTAAAAATATGCTGAAATTCCAATAATGTCTGTGAAATGTGCACATACATGCACATACACATGAAAGTCTTTTCTTATGGAGAAATTATTTGATAAACCTATATATAAACTAATCTGTGTAGTAGTCTTTAAAAGTTTAAGTCCACCAACCTCTTCATGGGAGAAAGGTGAGCCTTTCTGTTCCTACAAAGAATTTTTAAAAGCCATCGAAACCCTTTACAGGGTCACTATGTTTTAGAACAGATTTGATGAAACTTAGCAACAAAAACAACAAATAGTTCTTCAAAGTAATTATTAAGCATACAAATTATTTTTATCATATATTTCATTAGGGGCTTATTATATTATTATGATTATCAAGCTTACTTTTGTTTACTCATGGAGTACTGCAGTAGAATTGAAACATGTAACTTTACTTTCTAATTTTAGCTTCCTATTGAAGTATAAAAAAGGAGCTCTGGTAGCGTAGTGGTTACGAATCGGGCTGCGAACCTTAAGGTCAGCGGTTCAAAACTACCAGCTGCTCCGTGGGAGAAAGATGAGGCTTTCTACTCCCGTAAAGATTTACACCCTCGGAAACCCTGTACAGGGTCGCTATGGGTCGGAACCGACTCAACGGCACTTAACAACAACAATTGAAGTATAAAACCATTTATTTTAACAGAATGAGCTATATTTTTTATTTTGATAATACCTTCTGCAAGTTTCTGTGTTATGGAATCTATCCAATCACTTTTTTTTTTTTCATGTTTTAACACTTTTTGTTGTGAAACTGGGTGAAAGTGTACAAAGCAGATCATCAGTTTTACATTCAGTAAATCAGACACTTCATTTCATCTTGATGATTGCAATCCCCTACATGTAACATCACTGATCCCACTTCCTGTTTCCTGTTTCCATTCTGTCCTTCTTTCCCAACCTTTCTGTATTTTGTCCTCAGGTAAAAGCTACCCTTTTGATCTTGAATGGTTGACCATTCTATAGTGTGCATACCTCACTAGTGTTTACCTATCTATTGTTGGACTGAAAATTGAGATATGGGGATGAGTTCAGTTCCAGACCTGAAGGGTGACCAAAGGCCACCCTTGGGGTTCTTGGGGTTCGACCAGTCTCTATCTGACCAGTAAGCCTGGTCTTTTTTTTTTTTTTTTTCTTCCATATTTTCTCCCTCTCTGTCCTGGATCTTCTAATGTGGTTCCTGTAGAGCAGTTGGTAGTGGTAGCTGGGTACCATCTAGTTCTGTTCTCAGGGTCATTCAGACTGATGTTCATGTGGTCCTGTAGTCCACTGGACTCATCGTTTCTGAGCATCTTCAATTTTCATCACTCTTCTTTCCTCTCATCCCACATCTTTTATCATCTTCTATTCCACAGGGTCAGCCGTCCAAGTCCACTAGCTGCTCCTCAGGGAAAAGACAAGACTTACTGCTACTGCAAAGTTTCACAGCCTCAGAAACCCTATACAGGGTCACTGTGAGTTGGAACCAACTCTGTGGCACTAACAACAACAACAATAGTCAGTTGAATAAAATTCTTTTGTAGATGTTCCATAATGTACTTAACCAATCTGTTATTGATAGACATTTACATTGCTTCAATACTTTCTTCATATTGCCACCAATAAGGAGGTCTTTATAGATCTTTGTAGACTATACTTTGCACACATTTTTAACTGTTTCTTTAGGGTATATTTCTAGAAGTGGAATTGTGTTACAAAGGATGGCACATGTTTCTCTGATTAAAAAAAAAATTTTTTATTGTGAATTATGTGATAGTTTATATGGGAGAACATTAGCTTTACATTCATCTTATCATATATAGTTTCATTTCAATGGTTATAATCCCTTCCATGTATCATCAACCAATCCTGCCCCCCCGGTCATCAGCAAACAGCTCCTCTCCCTCTCTGGGTCTAGAATGCCTAGACGCTCCATGTCTACACTTCATCATCTCTGTCTCCATATCTGGCATCACTGCTTCTCTGGGTAGGGTCTCGCCCTCCGCTCTTCTCCCTTGATGATTCCAGGGATCTCTGCTCCTGGACTGCATAGTCAATCACTCCCCTCCTTTTGCTACAAAACATCCACTTTTACATTTCTATTCCTTGCAGTCAGTCCTGATAACAATTTTTCACTATTGTACCACAAGGGACCTATCCCCATCTACTTTGATTAGCCCCGCACAGACAGATTGGATATTACTCAGTGGAGAGTCTACCTTCCTCCATGTGCTATGGATCTAGCCTCCCTCTTGAAAGCTTGTAAGCCAGTCACATCTTGCCTTTGAAGCCCCCCCCCCGCCCCCATTTTGGGAAGCCAATGTCCAAGTAATCCATCTCTGTCTAACTTGTGTATTGAGGGGGTGGGAATTATCCTTGCTGTAAAGATTTGTTCCCTCCTTTGAGCTACGCATCCATAGGTGTAGGTCAAGTTCATCAAATCGTATCAGATTACTCTTTTTTTTCCTCTTCTTTCTTCTAGTTGTGCTCTGATCATCCAGTCATTGAAGCTAGATCCAGTGGATATTATCTGCAAGTGTGGGTGTTCTTATGCATATGCCCTCTCTTCTTATCAGCTGGACACTTCACTTTCTACTCTACTCCTCTGTGGCTATGTCACTGACTCTGGGACCAAGAGTCCCCAGGTCTTTCCATAATGCTGGCTAACCAGGTCTCCACCTGGGTACACAGGAGTCTATTGATCATTGAAAAGCTTAGCTCGCAGCTTCATTGTTGTTTTCCCTCACTTCCCCTTATCTGTGATGAGCATGGTCACCAATCAGAGCACATATCTGCACGCATATTCCCATTAAGTATTAGTCTTGGACAGGGATTAGCCCTGAGGGGACCTAACCACTTGCCTTGATGTCTCCTGGGTGAGCAACTTGCTTGTTCTTGTAGTAATCAGTTGGACTGGGTTATTGTTTTGTATTTTTCCTGTTGGTCTTTCTTTTAAGAAGTATCTTCTGTTCTTCTAGCCTCTCTAGGCTGGTCTGCTTGTCCTTTTGAGTGGAAATTTCTCACCTCAGAAAATTCTGGGTGAGGTTCAGGATTCTACCTATAGTCTTATGTAATGTAGAGGCTCCGCAGGAAGCCTCCTTCACTGGGCACGTTGTATCCCCATTTTAGGTATTCCAATTAGCTATAGGCAGAAGACAGACTTTCAAGCTTTATTTCTGGTGTTATTTCTGCCTATTCCTTTCTCTCCCCGTCAAGTATCTATTTTATAATGGTATGCCAGGGAAACAAAGATTCAAAAGACAGCCAAGCATCTTAACAGTATTTCCCTCCTTTGCCCATTCCAACCATTTCTCAATCCCTGTATCCCATAGCCCTGTTGTTCCAAGGTTGTGCATACATCATTATTTACCTCTGCCAGTCATTTTGTAGGTAACAGAATGGTTAACCACTGCATTGCCAGGACTCCTTTAGCATTTCTAACTCATTACTGTTGAGTTGATTCTGACTCATAACAAGCCTCAAGGAAACTTGCAAAAGCTGAATGCCACACCTTTCCTTTATCAACTACTGTGTCATCAGAGTGCCTTTAGCATTTCTATACTGTGGGATTTTTTTTTTTTTTTTTTCTTCCTGACATTATCCATAGAGAAATCAAATTCAGAGATGCTGGGTTTTCAAACCTGATAATATATGGAAAAAGCTTTGGCAAAACCATTGCAAATCTGATGATAAAAGCATGATAAAATTATTGATTTAATGATACATAGAGTTTATACAGGAGAACTATGAAATTGATTTTACATAAATCTATAAAAAGGAGTATGAATGTTATGTGTATTAAGGAATATGGGTAACATAAATCAGATTAATAATCTAGACCAGGAACAGAAATATTCCAGCCACTAACTGAAAATACATTACTCCACTGCTATATCTATTCTGATGCTATTGGGCTGGAGTAGAACTATGGAATAAATTTACTTTGTTGTGTTTCTAAGGCTTGAAATTTTCATGGAAGGAGACTGCCTTATCTTTCTCCTTAGAGTGGCTGGTGAGTTGGAACCATCACCCTTTCAGTTAGCAGCTCAGGGCTTAACCCACTGGACCACCAGAGTTCACTTGAAAACACATAAGAGTGTAAAACTATCTTACATCTAAACACATGTAAAATTCTTAAACTTCTTTTAACTTTATTCCCAAAGAGAATCATAATTAACATTTAGTGAATATCCTGCTAAACAATTTCTCCCATCCTCTTTCTCATATATAGTTTTTTCTCTAAAAGTATTGCTACAAAATGTAAGTTTGCTATACATACTGTTTTAGAAATTATTATTTTGTTTACTAACATATTTGAACATTTTTTACTGCTGATACATTAGGTTTTAGTTGTTGTTAGGTGCTGTCAAGTTGGTTTCAACTCATAGTGACTTTGTATAGGAGTGGCTGGTGGGTTTGAACTGCTGATCTTTTGGTTAGCAGTCTAGTGCTTATCCTACAGCACCACACCAATACTCTGATATAATTTTATCACAATGCATTAAATGCTGTCTGCTAGAAATGTAATATTTTGTAATGTTTCTGATTTTTCAAAATTACAAAATGATACTGTGAGTTTGAATTACTTTGTGTACCTAAACATGTTTGAACACTTGCAAATTTGTATGTTTGCTAATTTTCAAGATATGTAACTGTTGGTTATAGTATATACAAACATTTTTATTGTTTGAAAATGTATAAATATTTCCTAACTCAACATGTACACATTTTTAAGGTAACTAATTAAGTTTTGTGCATAGCCCAAAAGGGCATTGTCTGAACAGAACAAGAAGGTATTGAAAACTTTAATTTCCTAACTCAACATGTACACATTTTTAAGGTAACTAATTAAGTTTTGTGCATAGACCAAAAGGGCATTGTCTGAACAGAACAAGAAGGTATTGAAAACTTTAAAATCAGGAAAGCTGTGTGTCAGCATTGTAACTTTTCACCATACTTAATTCAATTTGAATGCAGAGCAAAATATCTAAGAAATTGGACTATATAAAGAAGAACTTGACGTTAGATTTGGAGGAAGCCTAATTAGAAGTCTGAAAGATGCAAGTAACACAAGTAACACAACCTTGCTTGCTAAAAGTGAAGAGGACTTAAAACACTTCCTAATAAAGATCAAAGACTACAGCTTTCATTTCACCCCAATGTAAAAAAAAAAAAAAAGAAAAAACCAAAATCCTCATGACTGGACTAATAAATAATATCATGATAACCTGAGAGAAAATTGAAGTTGTCAAGGGTTTCATTTTACTTGAATCTGCAATCACAATCAAAGCTCTGGGAAGCAGCAGTCAAGAAAACAAAAGACATACTCCACAGGGCAAGTCTGCTGAAAAAAAACACAAAGAACAACTCTTTAAAGTGCAAAGGAGAAAAGAATTCAAGTTGAGGATTAAGTATGCCTGGTATTGTCATTACAATGGTATTTTCAATCTTCACATATGGATGTGAAAACTGGAAGATGACTAAGGAACAAGAGGGAAGCATTGATGCATTTAAATTATGGTGTTGGCAAAGAAAAATGAACATATTATGGACTGCCAGAGAAAGGAAAAAATCTTTTTTAGGAGGAGTCATAGAAAAATATTCTTTAGAAGTAAAGATGGAGAGACTTTGTTTCATATACGTTAGACTTGTTATCAGGAACGACCAGTCCCTGGAGAAGATCATGCTTGGTAAATAGTGGGTTAGATAAAAACAGGAAGACCTTCAATGAGAGAGACGGATACAGGGGCTACAATAACAGGCTTGTCTATGACAATTGTGAGGATGGTTCAGGACTTGGCAGTGTTTAGTACTCTAGTACGTGGGGTCATTCCAAGTTGGAACCAGCACAATGGCATCAAGCTACAACAGCTACAGTGATTGATATTGCCAACAATATTTTTGGAGTGAAATACACAGAAGCTGTTTTTAGGTGCCATTGAATTGGTATAAATAGTGATGTAAGGATATAATAGCAATAAACACCAAATTTTCTTTAAAAAAATTAATGAAATCATTATTCATCATATTAATATGACATGACACATAGTTTATATATGAAATAATTTTAAGTATGTTTAATGTTAGGTTCCATAAAGTTGTTCAATTAGGAGCTGAAGAAAATGAAAATAAGTGAGAGCTAAAATAATGATATTGATTATATTCCACCTAAATTTAGAGACAACCCCAAAAATGCATTGATCAAAGACTAGACAACCACTGAAATGATATTAAAATTGTTATATATGAAGAAATCAAAAGATCACTAAAAACACAGCAAAGAAAGAACAACATAGATATCAGAAGAAAAGAGACTTTGAAACTTAGAGGAAATGTTAAAGTAAAAGAGCTGAACAGAAAATTTCATGGGCAGTCTGGAAAGACAAAGTATTATTATGAAATGTGTTATCAAACAGAAAAAATGTCAATGTTTCTCAAACTGAAAGAATTGAAGAATTAAAGCCTCAAGTGGTAATAGTGAAAGATTCTTGAACAATATGAGAAATAATAGTATCTGTTTATTACCATTAACTTATCCATGTAATCTCTTACAAATGGCAGTACTTAAAAATTATATGTTATCATTTCTATTGTTCATACAGAGCTCTTTCTTCCGTAAATATATTGCTATTTCTCCTTCACTCTTTTTTTTTTTTTATTTCACTATTTAGTTGTTGTTAGTTGTCAAAGCCATTCCTTCATGATTTTCTTCCAGATAAACTTTTAAATTATTTTGTGAAGTTCTTAAAATCCTGAGCTGTTTTCTTCATTCTTTATCTAGTGAACTAAAAATACAAACAGATTTCAATAGTTTCCATTGACTTTCCACAATAAAACAAAATATTGCTTTAGTATTTGAAGGTGAATTATTCATAAAATTTGATTTGTAAATTTAAAAAAGATTATGAGTTATTGTGGCATCTAGTTTCAAATACAAACCACAATTAAATAGAAACACAGCGTCAAAACAGTATTTCACCTTTACTTTTTTTTTTTAAATGTTTTTATTTTGCATTGAGTGAAAGGTTACAGGACACATCATCAGTTTCACATTCAACCATTCATATAGCTTGTTTCATTACATTGATTATTATCCTCGCTATATATCATCAGTTTACAGTTTTTCTCTCTATCCTCTTTAGCTTTTTTTTTTTTTTTTTTTTTCGATGGGGGGGGGACTTGGCTCACCTTTACTTTTTAATGTTGATCTTCTGAAGGTAGATGGTTCTAGCTTTGGAAAATCTTAATGAATTAAAATTGTTCCGAAGTTAATTAATACTTTCTTGAATAATAGTTTCCATGAATCAGAATGTAAGATATCTATCAATATGCAGGGTGTTCACAAGGTAGTGTTCCTGGAATCAATACTATTCAAGGGCAGAAATAAAGCAAAATTGGAAAAAGACAAGTCAGCTACCATGCAGTCCTAAGAAAGTGCTTAACTAACCTAGAAAGAGTTCTAAAACTAAGATAGAGCTCAAGATTTCCCTGTAGAAGGACATATAACCTTGGTTAAGGTAGTTTTCTTCAACCAAGGCAAGCCACAAATTAGACAGAGAGTTGAAGGAGGTGTTCTGGTAGTGATATCAGAAACTAGAAGGATATAAACCTCTTTTTCTGAGAACAGACCTTGATATAAACTAACAGTAGTTTCATACGTATGGTTTAAATATTATTGGATGTTTTTGAATGTAAGAACAACACACTTTATTTATTTATTTTTTAAGTAAACCAATTAACACCTTGCAGAATAAAACCAATACTATCTAAAGCAACTCACGGACTATATTCTTTATAGTGAACTATCAAATATTAGTAGATTATGCTATCATATTTTTAAATCATTGTTTCCTTTTTTTTGTTGCTGTCGTGTTATTTTCAACTCATAGTGACCTATGTACAACAGAATTAAATGCTTCCTGGGCTTGTGCCACCCTCACTATGGTTGTTATGTTTGAGCCTATTGTTGCAGCCAACATGTCAGTCCACCTCACTGAGGGTTTTCCTCTTTTTCACAGACCCTCTACTTTACCAAGCATGTCCTTTGTCAGGGACTGGTCCTTCTTGCAATCTAGAGCCCAAATCAAGAATACATTTGACAGACTGAACACTAATTACCTAAGACTAGTTGAGGTGTGGAATGACATAAAGGGCATCATACATGAAAAAAGCCAAAGGACTTTAAAAACAGGAAAAAAGAAAACTTTTGATCAAAACAGACATCAGAAGAGACTTGGAATGTAGCCTACTCAAAGCAAATGGAAGAAATTGTGAAGGAAGAGTTGAACAGAAAATTTCAAAGGGACAAAGTATTAAAAATGAAATGTGTAAAGACCTGGAGTTATAAAATCAAAAAGGAAGAGTGTTCAATATTTTTTTCAGACTGAAAGAAATAGAAAAAGAAAAAAAATTAAGCCTTGAGTTGCAATGTTGAAAGATGCCATGTGCAAAATATTGAACAGTGAAAGAAGCATTAAAAAAAAGATAGAAGGAATACAGTTACATACCAAAAATAATTGAATTGATTGATGATTAACCATTTCAGGATGTAGCATATGATCAACAACCAATGATACTAAAATAATGATCTAAGTTGCAGTTAGAACATTGATAAAAAGCAATGTACCAAGGATTGATGAAATATAAATAGAAATGTTTCAATGAATGGATACACTGCTGAAAGTACTCACTCATCTGTGTCAAGAAATTTCAGACAGTTACCTGGCTAACTGGCTGGAGGAGCTCTGTGTTCCAAAGAATATACTTATTCCAAACAAAGGTGACCCAACAGAATGCCTAAAATTTCAAGCAATGTCATTAATAATACATGCAAATAAAACTTGACTGAAGATAATGCAAAAACTGTTTAAGCAAAAAATTCAAAAGGGAATGTATCGAAATTCAAGCCAGATTCATCAAAGTATATTGAACCAGGGATATCATTGCTGATGTCAGATGGATCTAGGCTGCAAGCTGAGACTATAAGAAACAGGTTTATCTGTGTTCATTGACTATGCAAAGGAGTCAACTGTGGGTAATAATAAATTATAGATAACATTGGAATGACTAGGAATTCTATAACAATTAAATGTGCTATGTATGCATCTATATATACACCAAAAGGCAGTTCTTCAAACAGAACAAGGGAACACTGCATAGTGTAAAATCAGGATAGGTGTGTGATATGGTTGCAAGCTTTCACCATACTAATTCAATCTGTATGATGAGAAAATAGAGAAGCTAGAATATATATATAAAGAAAATGACATCATGAAGATTGTAGGAAAATTAGTTTAAACCTGTAATATGCAGATGATTCAATTTTGTTGAATGCAAAAATGTTTTGAAGCACTTAACTGGGGAAAAACAAAGATGACAGCCTTCAGTAGGTATTATACCTCAACATTAAAAAACAACAATTAAAAACAAATACAATGGGACCAATCAGCAACATAATGATAACTGAAGAAATAAATTTGAATTGTCAAGAATTTCATAATACTTTGTTCAATGCCCATAGAATGAATAGTCAAGAAATCAAATGATGCATAGTATTGGGTAAATATTCCATAGAAAATCTCTTTAAAGTGTTAAAAACAAACAAACAAAAAAAAACCCACAAAGATGTCACTTTGAGGGTTAAGGTACACCTGACCAAAGCCATGGCATTTTTAACTGCCTCATATGCATGCAAAGAAGTCCTGGTGTAGTACTGTATGGTAAGCACTGGACTGTTGACCAAACACTCAGGGGTTCAAACCCATCAGCTGCACCTTGGGAAACTCTATATAGAACCACTGAGTCTGAACCAACTCAGTGGCACTTAACAATAGCAACAACAACAACATACATGCAAAAGCTGGACAATGAATATGGAAAAAAAGAATGTCTTTGAATTAGGGTTTGGCAAAACAATTGAATATGCCATGAACTGTTTTAGAAGTACAGCAAGAATGCTTCTTACAAGTGAGGATGGGGAGTTTGTCTCACATACGTTATACATATTATCAAGAGGAAACTGTCCCTAGAGAAGGCCATTTGTTTGATAAGGTTTTGTCAAGTAGTTGTTGTTGTTTCGTGGTGTCAAGTAGTAGGTCAGTAAAAAGTAGAAGATCAAAAAAGAGCAAGACCCTCAATGAAATAGATTGACATAATGACTAGAGTAATTCACTCAAACATAGTAACAATTTTGGTGTTAGATCTGGCAGTTTTTCTGTTTGTTGTACATAGTATAAGTTGGAACGAATTCAAGAGAACCTAACAACAATTTAAGAGATGTTTTTATTGCTTTCTCATTTTAATTTTCATTAAATTATAAAAAGTGAAAATTCATATTGCCATTAAAAGATGAAACTCTCCCAAAATTAATGTTTTAATAAATGGTAATATAAATATGATATTGGTCATACTACATTCTCTTTACTGTAAAAGAAAGTTACTCAATTTTCCTTACCTAATTTTCTGACTGAAAAATAAAAGCTCTTCAAATCTGAGAGATAATCTTGCTCACACACAAAAAAAGAGACCCCACAAAATGTGGCTGTATAAAAGAACAAGAGAAAATTTGAAAACAAGGATGATGAAACTATCATTCACAAATAAAACTGGGTTTGGTGCAAAACTAGAACAAAAAACTGAAGGTAGGAACATGTGACAGGAAGGTGAGCAATAATTAAGTAACTGGCATCTGAATAACCTTTTTTGGGAAGATTTGTTGCTGTTGTTAAGAGTTGTTGAGTCAGTTCTGACCCATAGCAACACTGCATAGGGTTTCTGAGGAGTGACTGGTGAGCTTGAACCGCCAACCTTGCAGTTCAAACCAACTTTGCAGTCCAGTGCATTCACCCACGGTGCCATGCCAGGACTCATTTTGGGGAAGATATTGTGTGACTAAATGATCTTTAATTTAAGTCAATAAGTCTTAGGTGAAGTGGAAAATTAACTTGCACTTTCCAGGTTATGATGGCAGAAGAAATCGCCAGGAGCAAAGCTCTAAGCTCCTGTCTTAGAAATTACCTGGAGATACCAAAAACATCCAAATACATTATGAACATGTCTTGCATTTATAAAAACATGGCACTGACACTTTGAAAGAAGCTGTCAATAGCATTTGATACATTTCACTTATTTTTATTGTTAAAATACTGCATTGGTGGTAATGATGTGCCACATAGTCCCTTTTTACTCATAACAACCTTATATAGGGTTTCCAAGACTTCCAATGTTTACAGGAGCAGAAAGCGTCATCTTTAACCCTTGAAATGGCTAGTAGATTCAAGCTGCTTACCTTCTGGTTAGCAGCCCTGCTCATTATCCACTATGCAACCAGGGTCCTTATTCCTCTTTAATTGTTAGTTCCTCACATTCTGTGGGATGAAAAATCGTAAACTTCTAAAGAACTGAATGTGCTGTAATTTCTCCTATACAGTAGCTGATAAATGGATACTTATTTTTTCTAAAAGAAAGAAATTATTCTGGTACAAAAGAAAGACCAAAAATCAGTCATTTTGCGGTGCTGTGGGCTAATGTGTCAGATTGCCATTTGAACTGAAAGGTTGGTGGTGCAAACTCACCAGCTGCTCCTTGGAAACCCTATACATGAGTCGGAATCAACTCGACGGCACTTAGCAACAATAACAACAGACACTGGAAAAAAGGAAAAAAGGAAAATTATTTTTATGTTGTAGGAATTCTTAATTAACAATAGGGGAAAAACACAGAGAGGGTACCATATTAAAAAGTTTCCAGCAGAAGGGCAAAAGAACATTTGTGTCTTTGCTTGGGAATTTAATCTTATTAATATTGTCATATAAATACGACCTTAAATTTATCCCACCTGAATTTGGAGATCATCTGAAGAATAGATTTGATGCATTAAACACTAAAGACCAAAGACCAAAAGAGTTGTGGGATGACATCAAGAACATCATACATGAAGGGAGCAAAAAGACATTAAGAAGACAAGAAAGAAGGAAAAGGTCAAAATGGATGTCAGAGGAGACTCTGAAACTTCTTTCCAGCATAGAGATGCTAAAGCAAATGGAAGAATTGAAGAGGTCCAAGAGCTGAACAGAAAATTTCAAAGATCAGCTCCAGAAGATAAAACCAAAAACTATAATGAAATATGCAAAGATTT
>NW_006408602.1:13011903-13018774 GCF_000296735.1 Chrysochloris asiatica | reverse complement strand
AGGTTGGCCCAGGATCGGACATTGTTTCGTTCTGCTGTGCATGGGGTCACAATGAGTCGGTTCTGACTCAATGGCACCTGACAACAACAACAATATTGGTTTGTTGTTGTGAGGTGTCGTTAAGTTGGTTCCGACCGATAGCGACCCTGTATAAGGTTTCCAAAGAACAGCTGGTGAGCTTGAACTATCAACCTTGCAGTTCAAATGGCTTTGCAGTCTGGTGCATTGACCCACAGCACCATACAAGGTAGAGATAATAATATATTGATAATAATTACAACAATATAAACTTACTGGTAGGACAACTCACTACAGAGTTAAAATTTTGTCTAAAAATTTACCTTGTTGTTGTTGTGAAGTCCCATCAAGTTGGTTCTGACCCATAGTGACCCTGTATAGGGTTTTAGAGGAGCAGCTGGTGAGCTTGAACTGCCGGCCTTGCAGTTCAAACGGTTTTGCAGTCTGGTGCATTAACCCACATTGCCATACCAGTTCACCTAGTACACTGTTAATTTACTTCATTGACATAAAACAAAGAAAACAAAAACAAGTTATTTTTCTATTGCAAACATTTTTTCTAGTCTATTAGTACAACTATCATTTGCAATTTAGCATTAAATCATAAGTTCAGCAAGACTTACTTATTTCTTTTTGTTCCTGGTAGTGTAGTGGTTACGAATCGGGCTGTGAACCGCAAGGTCAGCAGTTTGAAACTACCAGCGGTTCCGCGGGAGAAAGATGAGGCGTTCTGCTCCAGTAAAGATTTACAGCCTCGGAAACCCTGTGCAGGGTCGCTATGAGTCGGAACCGACTCCACGGCACTCAACAACAACAACAACAACAATTTCATGGCCACTGCCCTGCTTTAATCTTTCATTTTCTTGGCCAAGGCTGACTCAACAGCCCTCTAGCTATTCTCCCACGTTTTATTCCATTCTATTCTTCTTAAACTGTAGAAAAACGATTACTAAACTTTTTAATGTAAAGGACAAGATAGTAAATTTTTGAGACTTTGACAGTAATAAGATGTCTGTTGCATCGACTCATTTCTGCAATTATAGCAGTAATAGCTTCTGACTTAAAAACGAACATGTTTAAGTTATATCCAACCCATAAAAACAAGCTGTGGGCTAGATATGAATTTTCCAACCCCTAGTGAGTCCTGGGGTTGGGATTGAGGGCTGGAGGATAGGCCTTGGACCACAAGGTCAGTTTGAACTGCAATGTCAGCGGCTCAAACTCACCAGCTGCTCCTTAACAACCCTATACAGGGTCACTATGAATCTGAACAGACTCCATGGCACTTAACAACAACAAAAAATTATAGAATAAGGGATTGCGGTAGCCACAAA
Source organism: Chrysochloris asiatica (assembly GCF_000296735.1). Taxonomy (NCBI): domain Eukaryota; kingdom Metazoa; phylum Chordata; class Mammalia; order Afrosoricida; family Chrysochloridae; genus Chrysochloris; species Chrysochloris asiatica. The sequence continues at coordinate 13,017,422 of NW_006408602.1, read as the reverse complement.
GTATAAGCACCAGATGGAAACCAAAGGCCCATTGTTCCAGCAGCCAGTCACTCCATGGGAGAAAGATGAGGCTTTCTGGAAGATTTAAAGTTGAGAAACTCTATACAGGGTGAGTATGAGTTGGAGCCAACTTGACGTCAATTAACAACAGCATTAGAAAATGGAGTACTGGTGTGGTACTGTAGGATAAGCACTGTAATGCTAGCTGCAGAGTCAGTGGTTCAAATCACCAGCCACTCTGGGGAAACCTTATACAGGGTTGCTATGAGTCAGAATGGATTCAAAGGCGCTTACCAACAACAGCATTGCACAATACATATTTCTTTCTGTGACAGTGTGACTGTTAAAATAGAGAATTTCCTGCTCTCAAAGAGTCCCTGGGTGGCACAAACGGCTTAAGCCCTTGACTACTAACTGAAAAGTTGTTGCTCTGAACTCACCCAGAGTTGCATTCAAAGAAAGGCTGATGCTTCTAGAAAACTATAGTTTTGAAAACCCTATGCAGTGTAATACACACTTCAACACATGGGGCCAACAGTGTTAGAACATATGAAAACGGATTTGATTTTGGTTCCATTAGTCAATTTCAAGGAATCCAAGAATGGAAGAATTTAACCACACTAGTCCTTCATGAATTGGGCTGTGAACCTTAAGGTCAGCAGTTTGAAACTACCAGCTGTTCTGCGGGAGAAAGATGAGGCTTTCTGCTCCTGTAAAGATTTATAGCCTCGGAAACCATGTACAGGGTCGCTATGAGTCAGTTCCAACTCCACGGCATATAACCACCCATCACCAGTCCTTCACAAGGAGCCCTGGAGTGGCACTGTGGGTTAATGCATTGGACTGCAAAGTTAGTTTGAACTGTGAGGTCGGCAGTTCAAGCTCACCAGAAGCTCATTGGAAACCCTATACAGGATCACTATGAGTCGGAACCACCCACTATGCATCAGAACCAACTTCATTCAATTTAAAAAGAACAATAGTCCTTCATCAAAATAACTGAATTCATTACTCAAGTCTTATTATATTGCTTTTACTTATGAATTAAATATGATAGCTGTCTTTTGTTCTGCTTTAATTACCATCCACATATTATTTGAGTGATATTTAAAATTATCCAAATTAAATTGCTAATTACTAAAATTCAGTTTAAATTTTAATATTTTGCTGTAATAGTGCATGAGCATCATCTCTACTTCCTCTCACTTACATTTCTAAAGAAGCTTAAAGCATGAAACAAGAATAGCTTAAACTTATTTTTTAAATTGAGCTGCATAATTGACTTACATTATCTCAGTTCTGAAAAAAAAATCTAAGACTCTCAGAGTTATGTCTTTTTACACCCATTTCACAAATGATGTGAAATGGGTGTAAAAATAGTGCAGAGGTTCTGAGTAGATGATTTATTTTCTCAAAATTAGCAAAAGTTGAGACAAATATTTTTTGAAGTCAACACAAAATTTTATTTCTTTGTGCCAGCCTATCTCAATTACAGTCAGTCTTATTGCATTTGTTTTACTTTTTAGGTTTGTTTTGGATTTTGTTTTTTGCACTTCTATCTCTAGCCCTAGATTGAATGCTCCTAGAAGGCATATATAAGGAGCTCTGGTAGCGTAGTGGTTACGAATCGGGCTGCGAACCTTAAGGTCAGCGGTTCGAAACTACCAGCCACTCCGCGGGAGAAAGATGAGGCTTTCTACTCCTGTAAAGATTTACACCCTCGGAAACCCTGTACAGGGTCGCTATGGGTCGGAACCGACTCAACGGCACTTAACAACAACAGAAGGCATATATATATTTTTTTCTTCTTTAAATTAAATTAAATTAATTAATTAATTAATTTAGGTTCACTAAATTTATTTTAAAAATCATAAAATGTTTCTTACAAAAGAGCATTTCATTGTGCACACTGCTCTGAATAGAATGTCGGGGACATTTGCATTATTGTTATCACTCTTCCTTCCTGTTTCAACACCCCTAATCGTGACCACAGAAGCAAGGTGTTCACAATGATTACGTGGGGAGATGTTTTGTTTTAAACCACCAACAATGAACAAAAAAATAAATTCACTCACTCTGCTGCCATTTCAAATTTTCAATGTTAGTTTTTACATGCCCTTCCCCCACCCATCATGTTTGTAAGGAACTAAAACATTACATCTGGTGAACAGCAAAGATTTCATTATACCTGAAATGCAGAACACCTATGAAGCAAAGGAATGTTAGTCTTTTAAACAGAAGCAGATTAAAAAAAAAGAAAAAAAGAAAAATGCAGGACTCCTTCAGTTCTTCACTAGTCTCAGAAAAGCCTTCCAGAATACTGCTTCACACTATAAAAAGGAAAAAAAAAAAATCTTGCATTAGAATCCTTCAACATCTGCATACTACTTCCCATCATTCTGCAGCAAATACTGTGCATTCTGTATCTGGTCCGTGTCCTTGTCATGGTAATGGTCCAATCTTCGGACCTTTCGAAAGGTTCATCAATTTTGATTGAAGCTCCGGATTCATGCCGAATTTGTTTAATCCGCTGACCAACTTTGCCAATAATTTGTTGTTGTTTTTAAGTACTGTGGAGTCGGTTCTGACTCATAGTGACCTGCACAGGGTTTCTGAGGCTGTAAATCTTTACAGGAGCAGAACGCCTCATCTTTCTCCCTCGGAATCGCTGGTAGTTTCAAACTGCTGACCTTGAGGTTGGCAGCCCGACTGGTAAACACTACACTACCAGAGCTCCTTATAATAGATCCGCCAAATCTTTGGGAATAGTTACTTGTGTAGTAATAATAGGTCCACCAAGATCACCATACCGAGCCACGACCCCCTGCATAGGAATAATCATATCCAGAGCCACCCTGTGGTCATAAGCCATCTGCCACTCTGACGGGCTCCATGTATCTATTGCAGAATCCCAAGGTTCACCTGCACTGAAGCCAAGCATGCCATCACAGCTGTCTCCTGGTCTCCATCTTCTGTCATAAGCCATTAGATCTCCTCCTCTAGGTGTTGGCAGTGGAGGAAGTGGAAGATTCCGAGCTCTGCTATCACCCGGGCCACCTCGTCCAGGAGGTGGTTGAGGAGGTCTTTGATGAGGGCTCATATTGTCATTATTTTTTCTGGATGGAGGCATGGGCCTCCCATCCAGACCAGGAGACATTCTATCAAAATCACCTCTTCCTCGCATGGGAAATCCCACAGGACGTCCACGTCGGTCATCGAACATTATTGTAAAACCACCATAATCATAGTTTCATCATAAAATTTGGGATTTTATGATGTGCACGTTCTTTGATGGCTGTGCACGTTATTTGATGGATGACTCAGATATAAGATCAAGGATGATCTTTATGCACTCTACAACTCTCTCAGGTTTTCCTCCAATAAGAACGACTCTGTCAGTGGAATGAGGACAGCATTCCTGGAAAAGCTTGCTTGTTGTCTGAGTGTTCTCTCGGAGTTCTTTTGAATGCTTGTTCCTCTTCCATATCTTCTGAAGGGCATTTACCAAATTAACCATTGGTTTCAGTGTTGGAGAACATTTCTTCTGGATGTTCAGTTTCCATTTTCTTGTATTAAGTGGGCACTCTGACCAGTTATTACATATTCTTGCAGAGCAGAACTGAAGTGTTCTGGGAGGGACCAACAACTGACCCCCTAGTGCTGCAGTAGCCTATACTGCGAACAAGCAGATCCCAGGCAAGAAGTTGAGGTCCGTGTGAATGAAAAACAGAGGATAATGGCGTCTGTGCAGTGCTTTTGACTGGAGCGCCCTCTTGTTTTTGTTGTTAAGTGACGTAGAGACGATTCCGACCCATAGCAAGCCTGTATAGGGTTTCCAAGGAGCAGTTGGTGAACCTGAATCACTAACCTTGCAGTTCAAATGACTTGCAGTCTGACGCATTAGCCCACAGCACCACACCAGGACTCCGGAGCGCCCTCTAGAAGGCATATAATTTTTTTCCATTTCCAACATTTTAGTCAGTTACTGAAAAACGTTGTACTGAAAGCTTATTGAAAAATAACAAAAAAACACATTAGGTACGTTTTTATTTATTAACAGCATTTTTTTCCTAATTTTAATCTGTTCAAAAGGACTGTTTCACATATAAAAAACAAAAACAAAAACCAGAGACAAAGAAATAGTTGTTTCCCATTTCAAAAAGAATGTTAGATATTTATCAAAGTGATCTGTAGGAAAATCATATATCTTTAAAGATATAGCCAATAGTTGTTGTTAGGTGCTATCGAGTCGGTACCGACTCATAGCGACCCTATGCACAGCAGAATGAAACACTGCCCGATCCTGGGCCAACCTCACAATTGTTTCAACGCTTGAGCCCATTGATGCTGCCACTTTGCCAATCCATCTTGATGGGGTCTTTCTCTTTTTCTCAGACCCTCAACCTTACCAAACATGATATCCTTCTCCAGTGACTAGTCCCTCCTGACAGTATGTCCAAATATGAGAGACAGAGTTTGGCCATCCTGGCCTAGGAGTACTCTGGCTGCACTTCTTCCAACACAGATCTGTTGATTCTTTTGGCAGCTCATGGTGCTTTCAATATTCTCCTCCAACACCATAACTCAAATGCATCAATTCTTCTACGGTCTTCGTTATTTATTGCACTAAACAGAAATAAAGGTTTACCTTTATTTATATTCTGGGAACTATGTCTTATATTATCAATTCAAAGGGGAAGTCTATTCATTATGAAAAATGGATAGACAGCATCTATTTACCACCAACATGATTTCACTATTAGTGGCTTTGTGTTTTACACTTTAACACCAGGACATACAGATAACATGATTTGACAAAGTACATTTTCCTTAAATTCACCATCACTTCCAGCCATTGCTGCTGCTATCAAGCAAAGATAGTAGGGATTATAGTAACTCAGATCCTGGTAATAGTTTTAAGATATATCAACATGACCTTAACAATTTCCTCTGATTTAAATACTAGAATTTTCCATTTCTCCCTATATATATTTAATCTATAAAATTTCTCAGGAAACTAGTATATTTTCTTTATAAATCCTAGAATATTTATTAGTATCTGTCTATAACAAAGATTCAAACATCTGGTAACATAGTGGTTATGAGTCAGATTGCTAATCTCACCGTCAGCAGTTCAGAACTATCAGTGGTTCTGTAGGAGAAAAATGAGGCTTTTTGCTCCCTTAAAGATTTATGTACGAGGTCGCTATGAGTCAGAACCGACTCCACATCACATAACCACCACCACCATACATGTTGTTGTTGTTGTTGTTGTTAAGTGCTGTCAAGTCAATTCTTACCCATAGTGACCCTGGCTAGAATTTCCAAGGAGTAGCTGGTAGTACTTGAACTGCCAACCTTGTGGTTAAAACCGATTTTTCAGTCAAGTGCATTAGCCCACGGTGCTATACCAGGACTCCACCACCATAGATAGATAGATAGATAGTAAAGATGTTTAACACTGTGTTGTACAATATATATATATATATATATATATATATATATATATATATATATAT
>NW_006408602.1:12996440-13011803 GCF_000296735.1 Chrysochloris asiatica | reverse complement strand
CTTCAAACACACACACATATATGTGTGTGTGTATGTGTGTGTGTGTGTGTGTTGTGGAGACCTGGTGTGATGCAGTGAGTTAATGCACTGGACTGCAAAATCTGTTTGAACTGCAAATTCAGTGTTTCAAGCTCATCTGTTGCTCCTCAGGAACCAACTACAGGCTCACTATGGGTTGGAACAACTCAATAACACTTAACAACAAATGCATATGTGTGTGTGTGTGTGTGCTTGTGTGTATAAGGAGCTCTGATAGTGTAGTGGTTACGAGTTGGACTGCTAATCTCATGGTCAGCAGTTTGGAATTACCCGCAGTTCTGCAGGAGAAAGATGAAGCTTTCTGCTCTGAAAGATTGGCAGACTTAGAAATCCTATGCAGGGGGGCTATGAGTCAGAACTGACTCCATGGCACACTACCACCCTACATATATCTATATTTATGGATATATCCTGTTCACAGGGCTTTCAGTATCTAAACATAATGAAGTGATCTACCTCTCCTTCTTCCTAGTCTGTCTTAGTCTGGAAGATCTGCTAAAACCTGTCGAATATGGGTGGCTCTGCTAAAATTTAAATACAGTATAGCTTGCTGTATCACAGCAACATGAAAGCCACCATTGTAAAACAAACTGACAGCCAAGTGATGGAGTTAGAGAGACTTGGAGTTAGAAAACAATAAAGGAAGAACACACTCAGCATTTCTCAAGCAAAAAGAACCGAAGAACAAATTCAAACATCGACTTGCAATACTGAAAGATTCTATGTATAAAATATTGAATGATACAGACAGCACATCAAGAGAAAATAGAAGGTGCATACAGAGTACCAAAAAGTAATGGTTGAAGTTCAACCAATTCAAGAGGCATCATGTGATCAGTAATGAATGGTACTGAAGGAAGATATCCAAGCTGCACTGAAGGCACTGATGAAAAACAAGGCTCCAGGATTTGATGGAATATAAATTGAAATCTTTAAAAAAATTGATGAAGCACTGGAAGTGCTCATTTATCTATTCCAAGAAATTTGGATGATAATGAATTGACTAACAGTTTTGAAAAGCTTCATATACGTGTCCATTCCAAAGAGAGGTGACATAAGGGAATGCAGAAATCATCAAACTATCATTAATATCACATGCAAGTAAAGTTTTGATGAAGATAATTTAAAAATGACAGCAACATTGCATCAACAGGGAACTACCAGAAACTCAAGTCGAATTCAGACAAAGATATAGAATGAGAGTCATCCTCGCTGATGTCATATAGATTTTAATTGAAAGTAGAGACTATCAGAAAGATGTTTATTTATGCCTTGTTGACTATACAAAGGCTTTTGATTTTGTGGATCATAACAAATATTGGGAAGAATCAGCATTCCAGAACACTTAATTGTGTTCATGAAAAACTTCTACGTGGGCCAGGAAGTAGGTGTTAGAATTATGAGAACAAAGGAATACTGTAGGATATAAAATCAGGAAAGGTGTGTGTCGGGCTTATATCTTTTTATTATATTTATTCAATCTGTATCCTTGGTAAAAAAATTACTTGAAGAAGGACATGGAGTCAGGATTGGAGTAAGACTCATTAACAACCTTTCATATGCAGAAAATACAACCTTGCCTGTAAGATAATAGATTTTAAAATATATACTGCTGATGATTAAAAACCATAGCTTTCAGTGTTGATTACACCTTAATGTAAAGAAAACAAATCTCCTCACAACTTTAACATAATAATAAATGGAGAAAAGATTGTACTTGTTAAATACTTCATTTTGCTTGGATTTATACTTAACACTCAAGGAAGCAGCATTCAAAAAATCAAATGTTGTGATGCATTAGGCAAATCTGCTGCACAAGAACTCTTTAAAGTGTTCAAGAACAAAGATAAAAATTTGAGGACTAAGGTGTACCTTACCACAGTCATGGATTTTTAATCACCTAAGGTGTATGGGAAAGTTGAGCAATGAATAAGGAAACATTTAGAATAATGAATGCATTTTAATTATGATGTTGGAGAAGAATAATGAAAATTCCATGAACTGCCAGAAGAACAAACAAATCTGTGTTGAAAGAAATATAGTCAGAATGTTCCTTAGAAGCCAGCATGGGGATACATTGGCTTTATATTTCAGACATGTTATTTATTTATTTATTTTTAAATATTTATTGTTAATTCAGTGATAGTTTACATGGGAGAATCATTTGGTTGCATTGGAATGATTACAATCCCCTGCATGTTTTATCATTCAACAGTATTTGCTTCTATTCCCTCTGTTTTATTTATTTATTTATTTTTGGATGTGCATCAAAACACTCAGGTATAGACAATCTTTTAAACAGTCAAACAAAACACCCTGACTTCTGGCCACCAGCACACATCCCCTCACCCTCCATGAGTCTACAAGCCTCAGCTGCTCCATCTCTCCATGTTATCATCTCTGTCTCCATCTCTGGCACCGCTGCTTCTCTGGGTAGGTCCCACACTCCTTTCCTACTCTTTTCCATTGATGATCCCAAGGTCCTCCACTCTGGTACTGTAAGATTGACCAATAACCCCTTTTAGCTACAAAACTTCTACCTTAACAGTTGTAACAATCACAATTAGTTATGATAAAAATTACTAGTGATTCATGAGAGTCTTGTCCCATCTCCTTTTTCCAGATCTGTCTAGACATGATGAATACCACTTAGTGGAGATTCTACCTGCCCCCACACACTCTGAATCTAAACTTCCTCTTGAAAACTTGTAAGCCAATCATTTCATGCCTTTGCAGTGCCCCCACCCCATTTTATGTAGCCAATGTCTAAGACGCTCATCCCTATCAATCTTTTGTACAGAGGGGATAGGAATGATATTTGCTGTAAATATTCTTTTCCTTTTGGCTGGCATTTTAAGCTACTACATCAATAAGTATAGGCCAAGTTCATCAGACTGTAGCGTTGGTGTTGGAGGAGAATATTGAAAGTGCCATGTGCTGCCCATAGAACCAACAGATCTGTGTAGAAAGAAGTGCAGCCAGAGTGCTCCTTGGAGGCCAAGATGACCAAACCTCATCTTGAATACTTTGGACATATTGTTAGGAGGGAGCAGTCGCTTGAGAAGGATATCATGTTTGGTAAGGTGGAGGGTCAGAGAAAAAGAGGAGGACCCCCAGTGAGATGGATTGGCCAAGTGCCAGCATCATTGGGCTCAAGTGTGACAATGATAGTGAGGTTGCCCAGGATCAGGCAGTGTTTCATTCTGCTGTGCATAGTAGGGTCACCATGGGTTGGCACCAACTCGATGGCACCTAACAACAACAACAGTCAGATTCTGAACATCCAGCCATTGAAGCTAGGTCTAATGGGCACTATCTGCAAGTTTGGGTCTCCTTATGCATTTCCCCTCACTTCATATCAACTGGACACTCCACTGTCAGCTCTAGCCATCCATGGCCATGTCCTTGTCCATGGGCTCAGGAGTCCCCAGGTCTCACCATATTTCGGGCCAACAAACTCTCAGCATACTCCAGGTCGATGGAGGTCTATGTAACTTGGTTGGACTCAGGCCACCTCAGACATGTTATTAATAAAGACTATTCCCTGGCAAAGGATATCATGCTTGATAAAGTGGAGGGTCAGTAAAAACTTGCTCTTTTTGTTGTTAGGTGTCATAGAGTCAGTACTGCCTCATAACGATCTTATGCTTAACAGAACGAAACACTGCACGGAACTGGGCTAACTTCATAATTGTTGCCATATGTGTGCCCATTGATGCTGCCACTTTGCCAATCCATCTTGATGGCTGGCTTCCTCTTTTTCTCTGACCCTCAGTTTTACCAAACATGATATCCTTCTCCAGTGACTAGTCCCTCCTGACAATATATCCGAAATATGAGAGACAAAGTTTGATCATTCTGGCCTACAAGGATCACTCTGGCTGTACTCCTTCCAACACAGAGCTGTTGGTTCTTTTGGCAGCCCATGGCACTTTGAATATTCACCTCCAACACCATAACTCAAATGCATCAATTCTTCTACGATCTTCCTTTTTAGCTGTCCAACTTTCACATGCATATTAAGTTTTTGAAAATACCATGCCTTGGTTCAGGTGCACCTTAGTCCTCAAGCTGACATCTTTGCTCTTCAACACTTTAAAAAGGTCTTGTGCAGCAGATTTGCCTAATGCAATATGTCATTTGCTTTCTTGACTGCTGTTTCCATGAGTGTTGATGGTTGATACAAGAAAAATGAAGTCTTTAACAACTTCAATCTTTTCTCCATTGGTAAAAATGTTGTTGACTGGTCCAATGGTGAGGATTTTTGTTTTCTTACATTGAGATGCAATCCATACTCAAAGCTATAGTCTTTGATCTTCATTAGTAAGTATTTTAAGTCTTCTTCACTTTCAGCAAGCAAGGTTGCATCACTGCATGTCACACGTTGTTAATGAGTCTTCATCCAATATATCTCTGAATGAGATGCATTGACACAGTGGTCGCAGCAATGGACTCAAGCATAACAATTGTGAAGATGGTGCAGGACCAGACAATGTTTCATTCTGTTCTGCACAGTATCACTGTGAGTTGAAACCGACCCAAATGCACCTAACAACAACATGTATATAGCTTACAAACATTTTCTTCTAACTGTTTTTTGCTCATATTTCTCTCCTTTTGTTTTTCTCAGAGATTTTCTGTCATTACAACAACAACAAAAATGTGAAAAGTATGTGGTTCTTGAAATGTTCTCTCTGTGTATTTCCAACATGACATCTATCAATATTTTACTTTATTCAATTGATATTCAATTTAATAAAATATATCTTTCATTCTAATTATTTTAAGAATAAATTCTTGTTATTATAGATAAATTATTTGTTTATTCATAAGCCTATATAAATTTCACATAATTTATTCTCATTATAGTTCATATTTTAATTTTAAAATATTTGTATAAGATATTGCTTTAAATTTAATAAAAACTTTGAAATAAAATGCAATATTAGAACTGTCAAAGGATTTTAACTACAATTTTGATTTCAATCAAACTAAATGAAAATTCAATGGGTGTTTTAGAATTTCATGTTATAGCTATCACATTAATGGGTAGACACCACACTAATTCATGAGAATGTCAATAACTTCTAGGAGATATCTAAATGTTTGTGGTTTAATTGAGTATGGTCAGAAGATTAAATCAATCTTGTTCACTGGAGCACATTTATATAACCCTCTGATCATCAGGGAACCAGTAATACCAGTCTGATTTGTAATAGAATCATCTTAAAAAGAAGACAAATTTTCAGTAATTTGTATGCTCTATTTATTTCTACCACCACTCATCTGTCAATTTGTCATAATGAGGTGATTGCATGTAGCTGTAGCTAGAAGTTATGTCACCAATATTTAAAATACCAGCAGTACCATGCATCGTGGACAGGTTTCAGCGGAGCTTCCAGACTAAGACAGACTATGAAGAGCAAGAGGTGGACTTCTACTGAGTGGTTAGCCACTGAAAATGTTATAAATAGCAGTAAAACAGTCACATATAGTGCCAGAAGATAAAACATGATGAATAGCCATGGAACTTGTCAGATATAGTGCTGGAAGATGAGTCCATCAGGTTGAAAGTCACTCAAAATACCATTGGAGAAGAACTGGCTCCACAAAGAAGAGCTGACTATAATGACAAGAACAGAGGGATGCTGTCAGGACCTTCATTTTCTGATGGGGAAAAACTCAATAAAAGAAGAAACAGCTGGAAATATTTGTTTATGGGAAATAATTCAAAAAGAAGAAACAACTGGATGCATACATTAATAATCAAAACATGGAAGGCATGAAATATGAACCTAGGAATAGTGGAAATTGTCAAAATTGAAATAGAACATATAAAGATTAATATACTCTGCATTAATGATTTTTAATGGACTGGGATTGGCAATATTAAATATAAAAACAATCATATGATTTTCTATGCCAGAAATGAGAAATTGAAGAGGAATGGTATTGCCTTCATCATCAAAAAGAGCATTTCAACTTTTATCTTGATGTACAAGATGGGTCAGATACAACAGTACATAAAAACAACAACAACAAAATTGTATAGTGCTGTCTGTAATAGGACACTATTTGTAAGCTAACAGGAAGACCAGATAATACTATTATTCAAATATATGCATCAAACACTAAAACCAGTGATGATGGAACTGAAGAATTCTACCAACTTCTTCAGTGTAAAATTGATCAAACATGCAATCAAGAGGAAGGATAAGTAGGTATAAAATAAGACTTTGGTGACAGAAATGATGCTGGAGCTTACATGATAGAATTTTGCAAGACCAGTGTCTTATTCATTGCAAATACCTTTTTTACACATAATAGTTGATTACATGTTATTAATGAGTCTTCCTCCAACATGGTTGCTATGTGTTTCTGCATATGAGCCAGCTTCTTGAATGATTTACTTGGCATATAGATGGAAAATGTATGGTAAAAGGATACAAGTCTGGCATGCACCTTTCTAATTTTAAAACACTCATGGACAAGAAATCAAATAACATATTGCATTAGGCTACTCTGCTGTGCAAGACCTCTTTAAAGTGTTGAAGAGCAAAGATGTTATTTTGAGGACTAAGGTGCTCCTGACCCAAGCCATGGTATTTTCAATACCCTCATATGCATGTGAAAGTTGAACAATGAATAAGGAAGATCTTAGAAGAATTGATGCATTTGTGTTGTGCTGTTGGAGAAGAATATTGATGGTACTATGGACTACCAAAAGAATAAACAGGTCCTTGATGTAAGAAGTCCAGACAGAATGCTCCTTAGAAGCCAGGATGCTGAGACTTCATTTTGCATATTTCAAGAGGGACCAAAGAAATTTATGCAGTGGCAGCAGTATTGGGTTCAAGGATAACAATTGTGAGGATGGCACAGTTCAGGGCAATGTTCCATTCTGTTGTGCTTAGCATCATTATGAGTCAGAAATGATTCAGTGGCACCTAACAACAAACAAACAAATGGGAAAAATATAGAATGATGCAGAAAACATCAAAATAAGATGGAAAGTACATACAATCACTATTCTGAAAGAAATGATCAATACTCAAACATTTCAAGAGGCAACATAGGATCATGAACCAAAGGCATTGAAAGAAGTAGTCCAACCTTTCACTAAAAGCATCAGTAAAAGACAAGTCTCTAGGATTTTACATTATACAAATTTAAATATTTCAACAAATTGATGAAGTATTAGGTGCTCACTCATTTATGCCAAGAAACTGGAAGATAGCCTCCTGGTCAACTGTTGGAACAGATCCATATCTGTGCCCATTCCAAAGAGAGGTATCCCAATGTATTGCAGAAATCACCTAACAATATCATTAATATCACATGCAATTACATTTTTGCTAAAGGTAATTAAAAACACTTGTAACAATACATTAACAGGAAACTGCCAGAAATTCAAGCTGGATTCAGAAAAGAAGGTGGAACCAGGAAAATCACTGTTGATGTCAGATGGATATTGACTGAAAGCAGAGAATAACAGAAAGATGTTTAGTTGTTCTTTATTAACTATGCAAAGGAATTTGAACGCATGGATTAAGACAATCCAAGGATAACATTGCAAAGAATGGGTATTCCAGAACACTTAATGATGCTTGGGAGTAAGTTCCAAATCATAGAGACCTTATATAGGGTTTTCAAGGAGTGGCTGGTGGGTTTCAACTACTGACTTTGTGGCTAGCAGTTTATTGCTTATCCTTTAGTGTCACATAATCCCAAAACATTTAATAATGCTCATTATATGACTTAAAATATTTACTGAAAATAGACCAAGAGGAACTCATTCACAAAGTAGAAAGTGATACAGAATGCTTTAAAATTAGAAATGTGTGTGTCAGGGTTGTATCCTTTCACCATACTTATTTACTCTGTTGTGGTTAAGTATCATTGAATCAGTTCTGAATCATAGCAACACTTATATTCTTTCTGAGGCTTTAAATCTTCATGGGAGCAAAAAGCTTGAACTGCAGTTCTTGTGATTTGCAGTCTAGTTTAGTGCTTACTGCATGGAGCCACTGCACTCCCTAGTCACTCTATTGGCTGAATAAATAAGCAGAGAAGCTGGATTATCTGAAGAATTTGGCAACAGAATTGGAGGAAGACTCATTAACAACCTGCAATATGCAGATGATACAGCCTTGCTTGCTGAAAGCAAAGTGAATTTAAAATATTTATTGATGAAGATCAGAGAGACTGCAGCCTTCAGCATGCATTGCACCTCATTGTAAAGAAAACAAAATCCTCACCACTGGAACAATAAATAGCATCATGATACATGGAGAAAAGTTTGAAGTTGTCAAAGATTTTATTTAGCTTGGATCCACAATCAATGCTCATGGACACAGCAGTCAAGAAATCAAACAATGGATTACATTAGGCAAATCTGCTGCACAAAACCACTTTTGTTGTTGTGAAATGCTGTTGAGTTGGTTCTGACTCATAGCAACCCTGTACAGGTTTTCCAAGGAGTGGCTACCTTATGGTTTGAACCAAATTTGCAGTCCAGTGTAGTAACCTGAACCACCACACCAGGACTCCTGTTTAGAGTGTTCAAAAATGAAGATATTGGTTTAAGGACTAAGGTGTGCCTGATTCAAGTCATAGTGCTTTCAGTTGTCCCATATGCTTATGAAAGTTGTACAGCTACTAAGGAAAATTGAAGATGAATGGATGCATTGTTATGTTGCTGGAGAAGAATATTAAAAGTACCATTAACTGCCCAAAGAACAATCAGGTCTCTGTTGGAAGAAGTATTGCCAAAATGCTCCACAGATCAGGATATGAGACTTCAGCAGTTCAACCCACCACAGCTCTTTGGGAGAAAGGTGAGTCCTGGGAAATCTCATACAGTGTCACTGTGAGTCTGAATCAGACTTGATGACACTTATCAACAACAACAATCCCATAGTGATAATTGCTTGTACAAAAAATAGAAGAAGGAAATGTGATTCTGAGTTTCCTATAACATAGAAAAATAGACACTTTCTTTTCTCTTAATTTACCGAGATAGAGCAATGTAGCATGAGACTATGGAGAATCATATCTGCAAAATACTATGAAACCAGTAGGCAAAGATGAAGGACAAGTTAAAATAAAATACAGAGAAAGAGTAATGCATTTTTGAGACTTTCAATATAGCTTGTTTGAAAAAGATTCTTCAAATAAACTCAACAGTGTCATGAAGTAAAACATTGTTCTTATTATGTTATTTTAGCTTAGATTTCTTTCACTAGTAAGCACAGGAAGAAGAAAAATGTAATATACTACTGTAGAGGTAGAAGCAAGAATAATATAACACATGTTGTTGAGTGCTTCTTAGCTGACTCCCATTCATAGCAACTCCAAAGACAGTATTAATTACCCCATATAATTTTATTGAATGTGATATTTACACAAGCAAATCATCAGGTCTTTCTCCTGTAGAACCACTGTTGCTGTATACTCTTGAGTCAATTTGGATTCATAGTTAATCTGTATTGATTATGGTTTTGTATTAACTTAACTAGGCCAAGATTTCCAGAGGTTTAGCATTTGGGATGTGCTTTTTTCCACGGTAATGAACTCTAATATAGGCATAGTTAACTATCTGATGAGCTACTATGGCCAGCCAATCAATTAAAGGGATTCTTCCTTGGGGATGTGGCCTGCTCCCAATATAATGGACAAACTGAAGGGACTCTCTTCCACTGGGGATTTGGGACTCTGCAACTTTAAAGCCTTTAACTTTATAATAAAAGGCAGATTGAGAAGATAGTGCCAAGTATTATAATGAAATGTGAAAAAAGCTAGAGTTTAAAAACCAAAAGGAAGAAGTCATTCAGCATTTCTCAAGATTAAAGAATAGAACAACAACAAAAATCAAGCCTCAATTTACAATACTGAAGGATTTGCAGTACTGAAGGAAAAACATTGAATGATGCAAGAAGCATAAAAGAAGATGGAAGGAATTAAGCTAGTCAGCACATCAAAAAGAATTGCTACATTTTCAATCATTTAAAGAGGTAACAAATTCAGCACGTGAATTACTACATATGACTCTTCTACTCATAATCTTTGTAACTCCTACCAAGCAACTTTTCCTGATGGGTCCAATTAAGAAGGTAGGATAAGATGGTAGTAGGATTATATGGTTCAATTGTGAGTGATTGTTAACAAGGATAATTGTGATTGCAAAAACTTGGAAGTCTAACATGTATGAAATGAGCCATCTCAAAAGCAGGAATGGGAGATCTCACTTTCATCAAGGAAGAGCCAGGAATGCTGTGCATCCTTTGGACTCCAAGATCTCTGCATTGAACTTTCTCAACCCAGAAACAGAAAGCTGTGACACCAGAGGAGTAGGAGACAAGTGGCAGAGGGACAGATACAGCAGATTCAAGATTCAGAGCTGGACTGACTGAACCGTGGAGGATCAAGTACATCTGAGTGCCTTTGGATATGATGTGACCACGGGAACAAATTATTGAACAAGCTGAGGAGTACAGAGTGCTACAGGAGGGATTTTTCTTTCTTTCTTTCTTTTTTTTTTTTTTTTTTGCCTTTTTTACAACATATTATCAAGAATTGATGATAATGAAAGAAGTCCAAGCTGCACTGAAGGCATTGACAAAACACAAGGTTCCAGAAATCGAGTGAATACAAATCAAAATGTTCCAACAAACTGATGCAGCACTGGTGGCACTCAATCATCCTCTGTGTCAAAAATTCTGAAACAGTTACTTTACCTGTTACTGATTGGGAGTGATATATATATATTTGTGCCATTTCAAAGAATGCAGAAATCATTGAACAATATTATTAATATTACATACAAGTAAAATCTTATTGAAGATAATTAATAAGTGCTTGTAGCAGAGCATTGATATGAAGCTACCAGAAATTCAAGCCAGATAAAGAAGAGGATGTGGAACTAGGGCTATCATTGCTGACGTCAGATGGATCTTGGTTGAGAGCAGAGAATACCAGAAAGATGTTTACTTGTGCTTTATTGAGTCTGCAAAGGCATTTGACTGTGTGGATCATAAAAAGCTATGGATATCATTGTGAAGAATGAATATTTTGGAACACTTACTTGTGTTTTGTACATAGACCAAAAAACACAGTTGTTCAAACAGAATAAGGAGATCTCAATCAATAGTCAACCTAATTAGAAATGGTGAAAAACTGCCAAAGAAAAATCAGACTTAAGAATGCCTGAATGTTACCAAAATTTGTACCAAAAATAAATTTTAAAAACTATTCTTTGAAGAAGAGGAAATAAAAATATTATTGATAAGTGATTATATATCTTATCTGAGAAAAATTAAAATATTTAACTGAAAAATTTACTAAATTGAAGAACTAATTTGAATATTATTACACAAACTAATGTAGAGTTTCCCCTCCCATTCACTTTATTAGCTATCTGTAAGCCAGTGTAAGGAACTCTGATAGCAGAGTAGTTACGAATCAGGCTGCGAACCTCACGGTCAGCAGTTTGAAACTACCAGCTGTTCTGTGGGAAAATGATGAGGCTTTCTGCTCCCTTAAAGATTTACAGCCTTGAAAACCCTAGACAGAGACGCTGTGAGTTGGAACCGACCCACGGCACATCACAACAACAGTAAGACAGTTTTTCCTGTTATCAGTAACACATTTAAAAAAAAAAAAAAAAAAAAAAACATGCAAACCAAACATATAGGCACTGGATTAGAATCAAAAGCAGACAGACTGTTGAGAGAAGCAAACATATAGATGACACAAAAGGAGTGACTTTCCTGGTTTTAGTCTGCCAACATTCCACAGTGTTCCCCACAGTCAGCAGTTAAAACTAATAGTTCCGTTAGCCTTAATGACTTGGAAAACCAAAGATTGGTTTTCAGGGTAATTGTGAACAGTGTAAAGTTGAGGGTGGGGTTTCAAACTTAGAAGTATCAAAGGAGAGACATCATAAATGTTTATGTGTAACATGCCCGATTTGTTTGTTCTCTGACTCATGCATGTACATGTGACTCCAAGTGCTACTTATAAGATCAAATGCACAAGCAATAGTCAATTTGCTTACTATCAGGATAGACAGTTTTGCAGCATGAATTTAGCAAAGTTATATGTGTTTTAAAAACATCAATTTTCTTAAAGTAAGCATAACTGGAAACAAAGTTCTTTCAATATAAAACTAATAATGCTCAAGAGGAAGATTAATTAACAATCTGCAATATGCAGATGTTACAACCTTGCTTACTGAAGGTGAAAATACTTGAAGCACTTACTGATGAAAATAAAGACTATGGTTTCCAGTATGGATTCTACCTCAACATAAAAACAAAACAAAACAAAAAAAAACAAACTCATAACTAGACCAATACCAACATCATGATAAATTAAGAAAATATTTAAATTGTCAAGATTTCATTTTACTTGGATTTAAAATCAATGCTCATTAAAGCAAGACTCAAGAAATCAAAGGCTATATGACATTGGGGGAATCTGCTGCAGAAGTTTAAAATCTTTACAGTGTTTAAAAGCAAAGATGTCTCTTTGAGGATTAAGGTGTGCCCAATCCAAGCCATGTTATTTTCAATTGACTTGTATATATGCAAGAGCTGGACAATGAATAAAGAAGACCAAAAAAGAATTGATGCAATTGAATTATGAGTTTGACAAAGAATATTGAAGATACTATGTACAACTTTAAGAATAAATAAATCTATCTTGAAAGAAGCACAGTCAGAATGCTCCTGTCATGTGAGGATTTTTCTAAATTACTTTGGACATGTTATTAGGAGGAGCCAAAATAGGTCAGCAATAATGTGGAAAACTGTCAATGACATGGATTGGCACAGAAACTATAAGAACGGGTTAAAACACAACACAGGATATCTAAATTCCTTTCAGGAACAAAATATTAGGAGAATAGCACAGGACCAAGCAATGCTTTGCTCTGTTATACATAAGGTCACTCCAATTTGGAAGTAATAACAATGCTTTGGACATTATTTAAAGTTATATGACATGCCATGAAACAGGAAAATATGATTCATTCACAAAAGTAAAGACACTGAGAGTGAATAACACAAAAATGTTAAAGTATTAGAATTACAAAAAGAGGATTTTGAGATGTATGTTTGTGCTCAATTTCATAAAAAGTATTTTTATACTGAATAAAAACTAAGTTATCACAAAGATAAAATAGAAATTCAAGAAAGAAAAAACAAATTTCTATAAAACAAAATAAAATAGAGAAATCACTAAATGAGTATACCAGAATGGAAACAATATAAGGACAATATCAGAGAGCTTAATGAACTATCATTATAAATTATTACATTGAAAAAAAAAAATAGAAGGATTTATGAACATAATAGATATTGTTGGGACAATGGCAGTGAAATGGTTTAGGTTTTACAATTATGTCTTTGCTAGAAAACAACAGCAACAACAAATTGTTTTTGTTAGATTTTATGTAGTCTGTTTTGACTCATAGAAACAGATATCAGTTCTGGGCCATCCTCACAAATGTTCCTATGCTTGAACCTATTGTTACAGCCGCTATTATCAATCCATGCCATTGAGTGTCTTCCTCTCTCTCATTGACGGTCTATTTCCAAACATGAGGTTTTCACAGAGAACTGATGACATGTCCAAAGAGCATGAGAGAAAGTCTAGCCATCCTGGTGTCTATAGATCCTTCATTGTGTATTTCTTCCAAAAAAGATATGTTAGTTGTTCTGCCAGTATACAGTGTATTTAATCTTCACACTATTATTCAAATACATGATTTTTTTTCCTGCTCTCTTTGTTCATTGTCCAAGTTTCAATTTATATGAGGTGATTGAAAATACCATGATTTGTGTCAGGCACACCTTAGTTCTAAATGTGGTGTTTTTGCTTTAAATAGATCTAAGTAGATTATCCAAATGCAATATATTATTTGGTTTCCTCACACTGCTTCTTGGACAGACAAAAAATTACACAATCTTGGACATTATTTGCCTTTCCAAGAAAAATGAAATTTTCATTTTTTTCATGATATGCCTTATTGGTTCAATTTTTAGGCTTTTCATTTTCTTTATGTTGAGATGTAATCTATATTGAAGTCTTTATTCTTTGGTCTTCATCACCCAGTGTTTCTTATCCTCTTCATATTCGGCAGTAAGATTGTATCATCAGCATTTCACATGTTGTTTATGAGTCTTGCTTCAATTCTGGTCCCACATTCTTCCTCAGATAGTAAAGTTTCTTAGATTATTTGCTCAGCATATATACTGAATAAATATGGTGAAACATACAACCTAGACATATATATTTTTCCTGATTTTAAACTATGTAGCATACCTTGTTCTGTTTGAACAACTGCTTCTTGGTCTATGTACAGATTCAACACGAGTTCAGTTAAGTGTTCTGGAATTCCCATTGTTTGCAATACTATTAATAAATTACATTTTAAATAAAGTTTAGTGCAAAAGAATAAAAATATTCTAAACAATATTCTGCTGAACTCTGGATAATTATAAGCAATTAAAATAGTTCGTGGATAGTTGGTGGAAGACAAAAATAGATTGATAAATTAGTAGTGAAATGGAAGTTGTTGGATGCCATTGAGTTGGTTCAGACTCAGTCACACTCTACATCTACTTTCTGAGGCTTTAAATCATTATAGGAGCAGAAGGTCTCATCTTTCTTCCAAAGGAAGACAGGTGGACTTGAATTATTGACTCTGTTGTTACCAATTCAGTGCTTACCCTACACAGCTATCAGTTAGATAAAATGATATATTTGCACTAAAGCCATTATGTTGTTGTTAAGTGTCGTTGATTCAGCTCAGAATCATAGTGATCATGTATAGTTTCCAAGGTGTGACTGGTGGGATTGAATGACCAATTATGCAGTTAGCAGTTCAGTGTTTATCCTGTCACACCAAGCCATGTCTCAAAAATATTATAGTAAAGTTTTAATTAATGAAACTTTAAGCATTAATTAATCTAGTGGTAAATGTGGAGAAGAGTGTTAGCACAGCATAACAGACTTATTTTTAGAATGACCTACTTAAATGGTTGATCCATGGATGGTATCTTGGAACTTGGATTTTTGAGTGTTCCCATCCCTCTTAACTGATGAGTAGTGTGTACTTGTTCATGCAAACCATGTGTTTTATGAATAACACATAATATCTTCTGTAAATCTTGAATTTTAGTAATTTCTATATAGTTGCTCTACCATTCATCTGTCAGTTTGTCATACTGTTATGGCTTGTGAGTTGCTATGATTCTAAAAGCTATGCCACTGGTATTTTAAATACCAGCAGGATCACTCATAGTGGACAGGTTTCAGATG
>NW_006408602.1:12991212-12992435 GCF_000296735.1 Chrysochloris asiatica | reverse complement strand
ATATGTATTTAATGTGACTCCATTGGGAGTGTATGCTTGAAAATGTGAGCCTGGTTTCTCACTGACCTCACCCAATGTACATTTTCTTTAAAAAAATTTTTAATTACTATTTTTAAGTAATCAATATTAACAATAAATTTGACTATATGATGAGTCCAGTGAGTCCTTCAAGGGAATTCTTAAGTCTTTGGTGGTCCAGTGACTAAAAATATAATGAATTTTTTGACATTCATTCTGTCCCCATTATATTTCAGTATTTTGAAAATCTTTATAGTAGTATATAGGAAAAAACAGAAACATGAGAAAAGATAACATTTTTAAATAAGAGGTAATTCTACAATTTCCTCCAAAAAAACAACGAAAAAATTGGCATAAAAAGAATGTCAAAAATCAACATTTTTCCAGAATTATGTAAAGTAGCCATTAGCTTGCAACAATATGAGTAGGATTGATTAAAGAAAATCTGTAAATATTCCATAAACACAGCAGAAATTGTGACATTTAATTTAAAAAGAATATTTTCCATAAAGAAGAACCAAAATCCAAATTGCTTTCCAGTTGAATTCTACCAAATGTTTAAGGAAGATTTTGAATTAATTCTTTAAAATGACTTCAGAAATCCAGAGGGGAAAGATACATTCCCAACTCATTTTATAAGGCCAGTATTATCTAAGTATCAAAATAAGACACAAGAATCACAAGAAAATTATAGACAAATAACCCTTATGAATAAATAAACAAAAAGCATCAACTAAATGTTCCATAGCATCAGGTCTAAGGCAAGCATATACATTCTTACCATTTCTATGCACATTTATCCTGGAGAGTCTAAATAGGTCAAGAAGGGAAGAAAAAGAAATAAAAGGAGTCCACAGTGGACAGAAGAAGTTAAACTATCTCGATTCACAGTGGCATGCTTTTTTTTATAGAAAATCTTAAAAATGTCACTTGAATTATTATAATTAGGGAAACATTCAGCAATATGGCAGAGTATAAATGCATTTCCATGCATACGAACACTCTCAAAATTAAGAAAAATAGATTTCCATAATTTAAAAGGACAATTGCTTAGGCATACATTTAAAAAAATAATAAAGTGCTCATACAAAACATTGTTGAGAGCAATTTTCAATGATCTAAGTAAATAGAAAGATATCTGTCTTAGTAATCCAATAATGTTGTTGTTAGATGCCATTGAGTCAGTACCAACTCATAGTGACCCT
>NW_006408602.1:12974684-12989892 GCF_000296735.1 Chrysochloris asiatica | reverse complement strand
GCTGCCTCACTTTCTTGAAAGATTTCCATATTTATTCCATCAACTCCTGGTGTCTTGTTCTTTGCCAATTTCTTCAATGCCCCTTGGACTTCTCCCTTCAGGCTTTTGATCATATGCTACCACTTGAAATGGTTGAACATCAACCATTTCCTTTTGGTACAATGACTCTGTGTATTCCTTCCATCTTCTTTAATGCTTTCTGCATCATTCAATAATTTGCACAGATAATCCTTCAATAACAAAAGTGCTAGAACAGAAATACCACAAGTGGATGGCTTTAAGGACCAGAAATTTATTCTTTCACAGTTTAGGTGGCTAGAAGTCTGAGTTCCGAGCACCAACTCTGAATAAAGTTTCTTTTCTCCTTCCAGCATGTTTACATTCAGCATTCCTTTGAGTTCTTCATGCATCTTGACATCAGTCTTCCTCTGGACTTAGGAGCTTCACAATGTAGGACCCTAGTTTCAAAGTATGCACTTGACTCTGGCTTCTTAAAGCTTGGTGGTCTCTCCTTTTCTCCTCATTTCTCTCCTTTTATTTCTTGTAAAATAATAAGCTTGCATACCTCACCCTTTGGAATCTCCCATAAATTGAATCAAGGTGGCAATTAATTGTTGTTGTTAAAGTGCCTTCCAGTCAGTTCCAATTCATAGCAAGCCGGTATATGTTTTCTGAGGAACAACTAGTGGATTTCAAGCAATAACCTTGTGTTTAGAAGTCTAGTGCCTATCCTAAAGGGCCACAGCAGGACTGCTAGATGGTGTATCTCACCTTTAATTCTCTTATTGTTTGATTACACATCAGGGGAATAGCTACATCTCAACTGCCAAACCACTGAGAATCTTGAACCAGTCAAGTTGACACAAGACCTTAACAATCACAACATTGTATATCCATGGTCCAGAAAGCATCATATTGATAAGAGTTCAACACACCCAAAATTAAAGAGTGAATTTAACACAATTGTTATCAAACCAAACTGGCATAATGTTTTTGTTTTTGCTTTTGGTGTTGCTGTTGTTTTTAATTAACAATATGATCCTTAACTTCATGTAAAGTAACAAGGAATTTAAAATACCTAATAAGATGTTTAAAAATGAACAACTTACCTATTTCAAAATTTATTACTATGCAACATTAATCTCAAATAGAATTGAGATTAATTGAGAGTTTGGAAATGAATTTATTCATTTTTGGTCAATTGAGTTTTAAAAAGGAATTCAAACAATGAAATGAGTGAAGAATAGCATTTTCAGTTAATGATCCTGGGATAAATGATTATCCACAGGCAAAATAATAAATATGGGACCCTTTTATTCTATAAATATGAAAATTATCTCAAAGTTTATTCTTGTTCTGATCCTTATGGCTAAAATAATATACTCTTTGAACAGAATATAGGAATAAATCTGTGTAACTTTAGCTAGGAAACAGTTTCTTAAACATGCTGCAATGTATACATACACAACAAAAGGAAAAGATGAGCTAAGTTTTATTAAAAAATAAAATCTTGTTAAAAATACTACTACCAAGAAAGTGAACTACAACCCACAAACTGAGAGAAAATATTTGCAAACCATGTATCTGATAATGAAGTTATATTTAGAATGTGTCTCTTAAAATTTAATAGTAAAATATAAATTGCCCTGAAAAATTGGCAAAGTATTTGATTAGAATTTTTTCCAAAAAGCTACAAATCATCAATAAGAACATGAAAATGTAACCAATGTCATTAATAATTAGGGTAATGTACATCAAAACAACATTTAGCTGCTACTTCACACTAAGCAGAATGGCTACAATGAATACAATAGACATTGATTTTGGTGAGGATGTAGACAAATTTTAACCATTTACGATGGGAATGTAAAATGGTACTGCTAATTAGGAAAATAGTTCGATATTTATTCCATAGACACAAGTATGGACACAAATATGGACTGGATCATGCTAGTGATTGTGAAGATGATGCCGGATGGGCAATGTTTTATTCTGGTGTGCATAAGACTGCCTGTAGCTGGAGTCTACTTGATGGAATCTAACAAGAACATGTTATAGCATATAAATATGTATATATTGTTGTGGTTAACCACCGTCGAGTGTGTGTGTGTGTGTACACACATCATATGATATGCAAGCAAATATTTGTAAACTCTAATTTTTAGAGTGTTATGAAGAAAAAGGTAGTTTAGCAGACTGCAGAAGGGAACCTATTATAAAGTTTTGGGAAAACTCTTGGTAAATGCCTAGCCATTGACGGAGCAATTCTACTTCTGGGAATGTATCCCAAAGGAAGAACTTAATAACTGCTTTTAGTAACTGTAATAAAAATAAATTGTTATACAATGATACTAACTGCATCCTTGTTCATCAAAGCAGAATATTTTAAGCCCGAAATGGGTGATATATATTTATATTTATAAAGTGACCCACTTTCACAGATTAACTTGACTTTACATGTAAAAATTGAAAAGGCACATTTCACACACAAAAATATTTGAAAATGTATTGATTTAAAATCAAGATCTGTACATTAATATTAGGAGCTCTGTGGCTCTGAAAAATAAACTCTCAAGGTAGGTGGTTAGAGTCCATGAGTTACTCTGCAGGAGAAACATGAGGCTTTCTGCTTCTGCAAAGACTTACAGCTTCAGAAACCCTATACAAGGTCACCATGAATTGGAAATGACTCGATGGAACTTAATAAAAACAGTAAAAATATATCAAAATAATTTAATAGATATGCTTTAAATGCTAAAATCAATATTATCTGGAAAGTAGAGAGAGAAGTTTGTTTTCATCTTTTTACATTTTGAAGATATTTTTAACCTTCAAAGAGGTTTACTTTTACAATAATACAGTTATAAAACCATTTCCAGTTTAAAGATAAAGATTTTGAGACTGAATCAGAAAAACAAGGACAAAAGAAAGTCTGTAACAGTAATCTTGAGATGAAAGTTTAAAATTGATCTAAGTATTTAAAATAAATTTTAATAAATATCAATTTTCTTTTTTCAGTGGACTAGTTGTCTTCCTTGTCATTTTTTTTTATTTCTTTGTTTTTAAGTCATTTAAAATGTTTTCCTTTGTTTTAAATTTATCATTCTATCTTTTCTATTATTTCAAAACCAGCTTCACTTAGCAATAAAATCTGAGAACATCTAAATGTCCCTTTACTTTATTAGAAATTAAAAGTATGTCTGTGCAGTGGGTATTCCCATTAGTTTATTCACAACAACATAGTCAACCAATTCTGATAAATAGTTTATTTTTAACTTAAAATTCAGTGCTGAATTATTGAAAGGTCAACAGTCTGAAACAGTTTCATTTGTGTTATCTACTGATCTTTTGAACACCAAATACGTTCTGTCCTTTCAACTGTCATTCAGAACAGGTCACAACATATTAATTTAGACAAAAGTATTCTAAGTTAAAATATCAAAAAGAAACAAAGCATATATGAATTCTAATTTCAGTTCACACAGCGATAAGATTACATGAAGTCCGCAGTTAAAGCTCACCAGCTGCTCCTCAGAAACACTCTATAGGGTGAGTATGAGTCAGCACTGACTACCCAGCAGTTAACAGCAACAACTAAAAATGGAAAAAGCAAAGCTTCAAAATTTGAAAGCACCAGCTGATGAAAATATCCACGATTTTGTCTAGACCAGGATGGAAAAACATCTGATAATCATCTAAATGTCCTTTCATTTGTATTAGAAATCAAGAGTATGTTTTTACAATGGATATTCCCATGAGTCTATTCATAGCAACATAGCCAACACAGTCTGGCAAAAATTACAAATATATAAAGAAAGTGCACATACAATCAATTACATGTTGTTGTTGTTGTCAGGTGCCATCTAGTCGGAACAGACTCATAGCGACCCCATGCACAGCAGAATGAAACAATGTCCGATCCTGGGCCAACCTCACTATTGCTGCCACACTTGAGTCCATCAATGCTGCCACTTGGCTGATCCATCTTGTTGGGGGTCTTCCTCTTTTTCTCTGACCCTCCACCTTACCCAGCATGACATCCTTCTTCAGCGACTGTTCCCTCCGGACAATATGTCCAAAGTATGAGAGACGAAGCTTAGCCATCCTGGCCTCCAAGGAGCACTCTGGCTGCACTTCTTCCAAAACAGATCTATTGGTTCTTTTGGCAGTCCATGGCACTTTCAGTATTCTCCTCCAACACCACAACTCAAAGGCATCAATTCTTCTACGATCTTCCTTATTCACTGTTCAGCTTTCACATCCATATGAGGCTATTGAAAACACCATGGCCTGGGTCAGGCGCACCTTAGTCCTCAAACTGACATCTCTGCTCTTCAATACTTTAAAAAGTTCCTGTGCAGCAGATTTGCCCAATGCAATACGTCGTCTGATCTCTTGACTGCTGCTTCTGCGAGTGTTGATAGTTGACCCAAAAAGAATGAAGTCCTTGACAACTTCAATCTTTTCTCCAATGATAAGAATGTTGTTTATTGGTCCAGTGGTGATGATTTTTATTTTCTTGACATTGAGATGTAATCCATATTGAAGGCTGTGCTCTTTGATTTTCATAAGTAAATGTTTCAAGTCCTCTTCACTTTCAGCAAGCAATTACAATTACAATTACATGTAGTATGTTGATTAACATTGTTCACGCAAATTTAGTGGGGAGATACTATAGAGACTTTATTTTCTGCATCTAATTTTCATTATGTTTCATTGTGTTATGAATTATAAATGGTGGTGGTGGTGTGGCATAGAGTTGGTTCCGACTCATAGCGACCCTGCATAGGGTTTCCAAGACCTTGAGGTTAGCAGCCCGACTGTAACTACTATGCTACCAGACAGAAGAAACTAATTAGTAGAAATAAGAGTTTAAAATAATCCATAAAAATACTGGGAGATAATGAAACAATCTTTTTCATCTAAAGAATGAAGATATAATATTACTAAACAAATATACTTACATCTTCTTTTATCATGAGAAATTAAAATATTTCAATGACAATTGTCATAATATTATATTTAGAAAGAATCAAATGAGTGATCATACTTTTACCTCTGTTTGCCAAACCTGTCAGAGAGGTATTTTACAAGATAGTAATAGATATTCTTTTAATATATGGTATAATAAAATACATTGTGAAAAACTGAGGTAACAAAGGTAAACAACCTTAGATAATAAGCTCTGAATGATCTAAGACAATGTTGTTTTCTAAAACTAATGTGATCAGAAATCCTCCCAACATTCATTAAAAATAAAATTTCTGTTAGCACTCATGAAATATAAAACTTGTAACCTGATTTTTATATTCTGTTGTGGCATTGCAAGAGAATGCACTGGACTGCAAGGTCAGTTTGAATTGTAAGCTCAGAAGTTTAAACACACCACCCTCTCCTCAGAAACCCTATACAGGGTCACTATATGTCAAAATTGACTTGACAGTGCTTAACAACAATAATGCTTAACGTGCACAGTAACTTTTCTTAAATACTTCCCCAACATTCTAATTGATTGGATTATTAACCTAAAATCAAGATTTACAATACAAACTGATACTAGTTAATAAATTCAACATTTCATAATTGTTATATTTATAACTATGCAATATGAAAATACGAATTTTTAGGGTTTAAAACCACAGCTACAAAATACTCCCATCTGCGTTTCAAAATGGATGATGATGGGTGCTGCTGGTGAGAGGACATTGATTGTCAAATGAAAACCTATTTAAACCCTTCCTTCTGGCTGTTAAGGCAATCCAACTCATGAATGATCTCTCTCCTTCTCATTGGACCGATCTCTATTTCACCAAACATAACGTCCTTCTGCAGCATTTGACTTCTTTTGACAAGTCCAAAGCAAGTGAAATGGAAAATATTCTGTTACGACCCATAAGGAGTTCATTGGCTGATCTTTGGAAATAGTTTACCAAGATTTTCTTTCTAGTCTGTTTCACTCTGGAAACTCCAGCCACACTTTCTATGTAATATTAGAAATATGAGTAAGATAGCTTCCCACATCGCAATGACACACAAGTCACCACAGTACAACAGATAGTCATTTTTATAGTCATTTTATTCTACTACTCACTGAAGTGCTGCTGTGACTTAGTTGTTAAAGCTCTATGTCTAGGTACAGTTTCATAACTCCCACCAAATAACTGAATTGTTGTTAAGTGACTTCCAGTTGATTCTGAATTATAGTGACAATATATAGGGAGCACTGAACTTCGAACCTTGTGGTTAGCAATCAAGTGCTTCTCCTACAGTACCATACCAGGACTCCAATAACCAGGTTGTTGTTGTTAAGTGCTGTTGAGTCGTTTCCAACTCATAGCGACCCTGTATAGGGTTTCCAAGGAACAGCTGGTGAGCTTGAACCACTGATCTTGTCGTTCAAATGACTTTGTAGTCCAGTGCATTAGCCGACAGAGCTACACCAGGACTCCAATAACTAGTTTGTTGTTGTTGAGTGCCGTCAAGTTGGTTCCGACCCATAGCGACCCTGTATAGGGTTTCCAAGGAGTGACTGGTGAGCTTGAACCACTCACCTTGCAATTCTAACAACTTTGCAGTATGGCGCATTAACATATAGAACCAAACCAGGACTCTGGGCAATAACTAGGTTGTTGTTGTTGTGTGCCGTGGAGTCGGTTCCGACTCATAGCGGCCCTACACAGGGTTTCCGAGGCTGTAAATCTTTACGGGAGCAGACCGCCTCATCTTTCTCCCGCGGAGTGGCTGGTAGTTTTGAACTGCTGACCTTGCGGCTCGCAGCCCGATTCGTAACCACTACGCTACCAGAGCTCCTTAATAACTAGGTAGGACTATGGAAATTTGAGATAGTAGCGGCTGACAAGGGGACTAGATAGTTGCTAAATAAGGACCATGACGTGTTTATGGGGATGGGGCCATGCAAATAAGATATGGAACTCTAAAACAGGAATTAAGTTTTGTCATCCTGCTTAGCTTAAAACGGGTCATCCCAGAGTTGGAAAGGGGGATTTCACAACCATCAAGAAAGATGAGCCAGAAACGGAGCATGTTCTTTGGACCTACATTTTTTTGCTGAAACTCTTCAATTCAGAATATTGAGTTGTGGTAGCAGAGATGGTGAGGGACACTGAGAAGCAATGATAGGCAAAAGAACCAGGAGACCAGTATGAAACAGCACTATGTGTTTCCTGGTCCATAGAGAGAAAATTGAAGGCCTTTAAGTAGGAGGCTTGCTAGTGGAGTGGAATGTTGTTGTTGTCAAGTGTCGTTGAGTCGATTCCGACCCATAGTGACCCTGTAAAGGGTTTCTAAGGAGCATCTGGTGAGCTTGAACCACCGGCCTTGCAGTTCAAAAGGCTTTGCAGTCTGGCGCATTAACCCACAGCGCCACACCAGGACTCCAGTGGAGGGGGATAGCTCTGGATAAATTGACAGAAATAAAAGAGCTTTGCAACACTTGTCAGTGCAGGGTGGAGGCTTTAAAAGGCTGAGGGCCCGAAAAAAAGGCTTGCCTGTGAGCATAGTTAAGAGGAGGATGTCCTGATGGAATAACTTCATTCTAAGTCATTCCTTAATTTAAATTGTGACCTTTTACTTCCCCAATAAACCCTGCACCTGTGAGTATGGGCTGTGCGTTCTTTGTGACAACTGCAAGCAATTATTGAATTAAATAGAGAAGAGTACTGTGGGAGGAATGATTGGTGTCAGAATTGGTCAAATATTTGGAGAGTAGAGGCATTTCTGACCACAAGGTTGGTTTGAATAAGAAGGTTGGTGGTTCAAACTCACTAGATGCTCCTTGGAAACCCTATACAGGGTCACTATATGCTGGAACCAATTCAGCGGCACTTAGCAATAACAACCTTTCTAGTATAAATGCAGGATCCCCAAATCTCAAGTGATGGAACTAGGAAACATAAGCTTAAGCTCTATTAAGTATCAAAAATAATTTATGAAGAGATTCAGACAACTGCTTATTGATCAGTTTGTTAACATCTATATATAACACCAAGACTGGATATGTTCTCTATAGAATTGTGTACTGATAAAGTTTGCCTGAAAAACATTGGGAATTTGAAATATGCTGCAACCAAATTAAAAAATTTCTGTAAAATTTGTCAAACTTGATACTTTATTAGAATTACTAATTAACTGTATCATTTCATTCAGAAGACAAATGATTCTGAGCACAGGAAGGGGTATATAAAGCCATTAACTATTTCTCCCTCTAGATATAACAAGTGATGTGTAGACCTAAACTCAGCAGGAATCATCTTTATAACTATGCCCTGAAGGTAAGCAGAACATGCTTGGATGGAATTCTGTTAAATGAGCCTAATATGACCTTCTTTTTCCTCCTTCTCTATGTGTTTAATCTCCATAACCCTTGATTTTGAAATACTAGTATCCTCCATTCTACCCATGCAAGTCATGATATAGTTCATTCATTTTTTATTTAACAAATCTGATAAGGATAAACATTTAAGCATGAAAAATATTAATTATGCAACCCAATTAACTTTTGAATTCCATGAAGAGTTCTAATATTGTAAAATATCATTTTATAATACAAGCTATGTTTTTAGCAGAACCACAGGCTTGGGCTACCTGAGAAGACAATTTGATACTCTTTCAGCAGCTTCTCTCATAACAAGATTGTCCTCTGCCAATCTTCTCAGAAATAGGAAGGAACTAATCTTACACTCACTCCAGGGAACTCTGGTTATTGATATGAAACCCTAAGAAATTTCTTAGACTATTTAACTCTGAGCAATTAAAGTTCTTTCATTTAAAAATATAAATCCTGTTCCCACTCTATAGATCTATTTCCCCATTTGAAAAATTATTAGCAAAAATAAATTCCAAATCCATACTCTAGGTAAAATTGTTATTTATTACATACATAGTAATGGATTTCAAATACTATAGTCTGTGACTATGTGAATAAAAATCCAAAAATTTCTGGGGGATATATACAAGGTGAAGGGAGAAAATGAAGCACCTAAAGCACAAAAGTATACACCTGTAACAAGGGATAAAATCAAAGGATTATAGATCCAGTAGAAAAGATACTGATTCCACCTAAGGATTATAAGTGAAAACAATCATGAAAAAGAAAAGAGGTATTTTTTAAACCCAAGTTAAGCTCAAGGTGCTTAAATTTTATAAAGCAACCATTGTCAAGGATAAGAACCCTGACACTAACAATATTGATTTGACGTTGTCTGCAGGAAAAAATTTGCAAATATTTCTATAACTATGAGCTGGGTAGAAAAGGATATTCAGTGAGAAGGAAGGATTGAAATTTACCCAATTAGAAATTTGAAATTTACTAATATAATTAATGTAGTAAGATGAAGTTGAGATGATTGGCTTTGAGTAGACTCTTAGTTAACAATATATTTTGCTGAAATTAACCAATTAACAAATTTTAGTGAACTTAATCAATAGACTACCAAGACAAAGTCAAATATTATAATAAATGTATAAAGACCTGGAGTTAGAAAAACTAAAAAAGTAGAACATGCTCAGCATTTCTCAAGCTGAAAGAACTGAGGAAAAATTCAAGCCTTGACTTGCAATACTTAAGATTTCATTTGGTAAAATATTGAATGATGTAGAAAGCATCACATGAAGACAGAAGGAATATATAGATTCGTTGTACCCAAAAACCAAACAAACAAACACCAAAAATGGCCTAGGTTCAAATATTTCATGAGGTAGCCTATGACCAAGAGCCAATGATAGTGAAGCAAGAAGTCCATAGTGCACTGAAGGCATTGAAAAAGAAAAAGGTACCATCAATTAATGGAATATCAATAGAAATCTTGCAACAAACTGATGTAGCACTGAAGGCACACATTCATCTTTGCCAAAAATTTGGAAGATAGCTACCTGGCCAACTGATTAGAAGAGATGCATATTTTTGCACATTCCAAAGACAAGGGACCCAAAGGAAAATGGAAATCATCAGGCAATATCATTAATATCACATGCAAGTAAAATTTTGATAATTCAGAAATGACTGCAACAGTACATTGACAGGAAACTCCCAGAGGCTCAACCCAGAATAGATGAGGACATGGATGAGGATTATCATTGGTGACATCAGATGGACCTTAGCTAAAAGTAAAGAACACCAGAAAGATGTTTGCCTATGCTTTATTGACTATGCAAAGGCTTTTGACTGTATGAATTATGAGAAGCTATGGACAACATTGAGGAGTATGAGTATTCTCAATTAATTGTGCTCATAAGGAACTTGTGCATACCCTGAGAGGCTATCATTTGAACATAACTGAATGGTTTTAAATCAGGAAAAGTGTGTACCATGGTTGTATTTTTTCATCATATATATTCAATCTGTATGCTAAGCAAGTAATATGAGAATTGGATTATATGAAGAAGAGCATAGCTTCAGGATTGGAAGAAGACTCATTAACAACCTGCAATATGCAGATGATACAACCTTTCTTGCTCAAAGTGAAGAGGACATAAAATACTTACTGATAAAGATCTAAGACCACAGCTTTCAATATGGGTTGTACCACAATGTAAAGAAAATAAAAATCCTTACTACTTGTGTAATAAATAATATCAAGATAAATGGAGAAAAGGTTGAAGTTGTCAAAGATTTTTTAAACTTTATTTAGTTGAATCCACCATCAACACTTATGGAAGCAGAGGTCAAGAAATCAAACAATGCATTGAATTAGGCAAATCTGCTACACAAAACTTCTTTAAAATATTAAGAACAAAGATGTCACTTTGAGGAATAAGGTGTGCTTGACCCAAGCTACGGTATTTTCAATCACTTCATATGCTTGTGAAAGTTTGATAATGAATAAGGAAGATGGTAGGAGAACTGATGCATTTGAGTTATGATGTTGCATAAACATATTAAAAGTACCGTAGATTGCCAGAAGAACAAACAAATCTGTGTTGGAAAAAGTAGAGCCAAAGTGCTTCTTAGAAGTCAAGATGGCAAGATTTCGTCTCTCATACTTTGGCTATATTATCAGGAGGGGCTAATGCCTGGAGAAGGTCATCATGCTTGGAAAAGTAGAGGGTCAGCAACAAAAAGGAAATCCCAATGAGATGGATTGGCATAGTGGCAGCAGCAATGGACTCAAGCATCGCAACAATTGTAAGGTTGGTACAGGACTGGGCAGTGTTTCATTCTGTTGTGCATAAGGTTGCTGTGAGTCTGAATAGAGGTGAAGGTACATAACAGGCCTACAATTACAGTTACACTTGGATATACCAATAAATTTAAGCATGGAGAATGAATAGGTATGCATCAGTTTAGCCATTATTATTATTGTGTTGTATATATTCAGTATAGTTATGGTAACAATTGTGCTAAAATACTCATAGAATATACGGATGCTGTAGCCCAATAAGTTATAAGTTAATATTGATTAAATATCTGACACTGTACTGTAGCAAATTATATAATATGGCTTTTCCAGACATAGTCTTTGTAACTCCCACCAAACAATTTTTCCTGATAGGTCTGGACAAGAGAAGGTGGGGGAAAATGCTAATAGGATTACATAATTCATGTGTGAGTGATTTTTATCAGGCTAATTGTGATTGTCGAGTACTGGTGTGGCACTGTGGGTTCATGTGCTGGACTGCAAAGTTGGTTTGAACCTCAAGATCGGTGTTTCAAGGTCATCAGCCGCTCCTCAGAAACTGTATTAGGGTCTCTGTGGATTGGAACCAATTCAGTGGTACTTAGCAACAACTGTGATGATAAAAACTTGGAATTCTAATGAGGGATTTGGTCAATTAAAAAAAAAAAAAAAAAGAGCTATCTCAGAAACAGGAGATGGGATCTCATTACCATCAAGGAAGAAGAAGTGGAGTGAAGTGTGTCCATCATTTGGATCCCAAGATCCCTGTGTGTTGCGCCTCGTAGACCCAGGAGACAGAGCTATGGAAAAACCAAGGGCGAGAGCACCTGACAGAACAGTGGCTTCCCAGACTGCAGAGCAAGTACGATGACTGAGTGACTTTGCGCAAAAGCTTCACTTGTGCCGTAGTGGGCGTCTGAGTACCCCTGGCTGGGTCTTATAGCTAAATAAAAAGTGTCCTTTGGGCATTATTACAGCCTTAAAAGAACTTTGTAAAGTTTTTTCACGCAAGGCAGAAGTCAAGGGACCCATGGCTGAGAAGCCAAGGACCAGGGAGAGACCTGCCAACAGGTATGGCTGGAATAAGCTGTCCTGACTGAAAGAATTGGGCCCTGTATTTCTAATCCTGCATTATAATTGACCCAATAAACCCCAGACTGTGAATATGATATCTGAGTTGTGTGGCCATTGCAATGAATTATCAAAGCTAGTTGCGTAAAGTGTTTCAGGAGTGAAGTTGATATCAGGACTGATTGAAAAAGTAGAGGGTGGAAGCATGTCTGACCTCAACCCCATAGGAATCAGCTTTGGAATGATATTGAGTTTGATTATTTTCCCCCCTTGTGAAGTCAGACATTGTCCCATGTCATTTTTTGTTAAAGACACTTTAAAATGTGTTTGACAAAATGGGGCCCCATCACTTCCAAGTTAAAATAATTAATATTGCTCAATGCAAATAAGGACAGAACCTTCAAGGATTGATACATATTATGTAAGGCCTAATTAGTGTAAGGGTGATTATTCCCACTGATCTCCATTTAGCTACCAATTTATTATCCTGTTATTAATCCTGAAAAGAATGAACAGCACCTCAGGGTAACATTTTTGATCTTATAAATTTGGCTAAAATGTTCTGCTCATGGTCTATTTTAACTGCCCCTCAATTGCAGTTCACATTCACCTCTAAAAGAATATAGTACATCTTTATCTGGTTACCATGATACAGCTCAACAACCTTGCCCTTGCACACAAATTTTGCAGACAAAATCTAAACTTATCTACCTTTCTTCATGAGCAAAAGGTATAGCATTACATGAATGACATTGTCTTTTGAAGAGACACACATTTTACAAATTCATTCAGGACAAAGAAACACATACAAAGGAGCTTACAAAAAGGGAAGGTGTCGTTTCCTCGTTTTGCTAAATCCTGCTACCTTATTAAGTTTCTGAAAATTAATTGTTAAACTGAGGGTTTACCCTATGACTGACACGGAAAGAAAGTGATTCGTCTTTTTAGCTAACTCAATGTTAATACAAGTTCAACATTTTTTTTTAGCATTTTGGAAGGAGCATAATCCTAATTTACCAATTTTACTTAATATAATTGATTCTGTTACTTGCAAATTGTCCCACTTTGACAGGAACTCTCTAGCCAAAAAGTTCTAGAATCTGTTCAAATTTAAATCAGCAGGCACTTTTGTTAATATCCTTAGAGACACTTTCATGACTTTATTGAAGAGGTTTTAGCCACCTTTCTCATGTTTCATGATTGTCTTTAATCGTCCAAGGGATCCAGATGCCCTTCTTGGTCTTTTACTATATATCATTAGAGTTGCTATTGTTAATAACATCTAGTGTCTTATAAAAGAGAGGCTCTCAACAGCTGTTAGCCTGTGACACTGATAACCAGTTGTCCATTATGCCTTTGGTCATGGAAACCATACTCAAAGAACTTAGTATAGTTACTGAGGCTTCCTTGCTACATATATTGTTGTTGTTGCTGTTAAGTGCCGTGGAGTCAGTTTTGACTCATAATGACCCTGTATAGGGTTTCTGAGGAGCGGCTAGTGAGCTTGAACCACCAACGTTGCAGCACAAACTAACTTTGCAGTGCAGCACATTTACCCACAGTGCTACACCAGGGCTCCATATAAGATGGAGCTAAACCTGTGTCCTCTGGCATATACCTCCACTCTCTCTTGCTAAGTATCATGATACTAGATTTACATTCTTGAAGAGATGCATTGGTATGTGTAAAGCTACTTGGGATAAGCTGAATGAACAACAGTGTAAGTGCATTGTTGTTGTTTTTAAGTGTCACTGAATCAGTTATGACTCATAGTGATCCTGTATAGGGTTTCCGAGGAACAACAGTGGGTTTGAACTGCCTTGTGGATCACAGTCCAGTGTTGATCCTACAGTGACACACCAGGAGCCCATATAAGTGCATAGACTTTACAAAAAGACATTTGTTGTTAGGTATTATTTATTCATATCAACTCCATGAACAACGTAATAAAGTACTACACCATTCTCACGCACATTGCTATGTTTGAGCACATAGTTGTAGTCTTTGTCTATCCGTATCATTGAGGGTCTTCACCTTTTTCTCAGAACTTCTTCATCAGCATGATGTCCTTCATCAGGAAATGATGCCTTCTGATAGCATGTCCAAAGTATGTAAAACAAAATCTCACTTTCCTTGTTTTTAAGGAGCATTTTAGCTGTACTTCTTCAAAATAAACTTGATTGTTTCTGATGGTTCATGGTTTATTTAATATTTTTTGCCAAGACCATTATTCAACAGCATCCATTCCTTACACACTGTCGAGGGTTCAGATGCATATAAAGTGATTAAAAATACCATGGCTTGAGTCAGACACATTTTAGTTCTCAAAATGTCATCTTTGTTATATTTAGTATTTTTAAACTTTCTTTTGAAGATTTCCCCAAGTCAATGTATCATTTGATTTCTTCACTGCTGCTTCCATTGACATGATTGTGGATCAAGTAAAATGAAATCCTTGATAAATTAACTTTTCATCTGTTTTGCATGATGTTATTTATTGATTAATTTGCTAGGATTTTTGT
Source organism: Chrysochloris asiatica (assembly GCF_000296735.1). Taxonomy (NCBI): domain Eukaryota; kingdom Metazoa; phylum Chordata; class Mammalia; order Afrosoricida; family Chrysochloridae; genus Chrysochloris; species Chrysochloris asiatica. The sequence continues at coordinate 12,975,164 of NW_006408602.1, read as the reverse complement.
TTTCTTTATGGTGAGGCATAATCTATATTGAAGGCTGTATTTTTTTTTTTTTTTATCTTCACAATTAGGTGCTTCAAATTATTTTTACTTTCATCAAGAAAGGTTGTGCCATCTGCATATCACAGGTTGTTGAAATCCTCCAATCTTGTTGAGAATTTTTGCATCTATGTTCATGAGGGTTATTGGTCTACAATTTTCTTTCTTAGTAAAATGTCCTTCTCTGGTTTTGGTATGAGGGTTGTGCTTTCTTCATAAAATATATTAGGGAGTTTTCCATCCTCTTCTATATTCTGGAAAATTTTGAGTAGAATTGGTGACGGCTCTTCTCTGAACATTTGGTGAAACTCACCAGTGAAGCCATCTGGACCTGGACATTTTTTTGGTTGGGAGTTTTATGATGACCTGATCAATTTCTTCCTTTGTTATATGTCCGTTAAAGTTTTCTACTTCACTCTGTGTAAGTTCAGGTAGGTAGTGCTT
>NW_006408602.1:12972914-12974159 GCF_000296735.1 Chrysochloris asiatica | reverse complement strand
CCAGTAGGTTTTCAGCAGGATGGTAATCAGTTTCCATGTATTTGACTTTATTTCCTTGGTCTTCCTATTGTTGATTTTTTATTTTATAGCATAATGATCTGAGAAGATGCTTTGTCGTATTTTGATGTTTGTAAATTTATGGAGCCTTGTTTTGCGGCCAAACATGTGGTCTATTCTGGAGAACATTCCATGAACACTGGAAAGAATGTGTATTGTGCTGTTGTTGGATTGAATACTCTGTACACATCTGTGAAGACAAGTTGGTTGATTGTGTTGTTTAGTTCCTCTGTCTTTGTTGAGTTTCTTTATGGTTGTTCTATCCTTTTTCGAAAGTGGTGTATTGAAATTTCCACTTCAAATCTATTAGAGTTTGCTTTAGATATTTTTAGCTTTTTCATTGGAGCATACGTATTTATTATAGTTCTTTCGTCTTGTTCAATTGACCCTTTAGTCATGAGGTAATGTCCATATTTAGCTATTATGCAGAGTTTTGCCTTAAAGTTTATTTGATCAGAAATTAGTATTGCCACTCCTCCTCATTTTTTATTGCAATTAGCTTGGTATATTTTTTTCCATCCTTTAGCTTTCAGTCTATTTTTGTCTTTGTGTGTTAGGTGTGTCTCTTGCAGACAGTATATTGAAAGATCTTGTTTTATCATCCATTCTGCTACCCTCCATCTCTTAACAAGTCCATTTAGCCCATTGTTATTCAATGTCGCTATTGATTTTTGTTGTTGTTAGTGTGCCATCGAGTCAGTACTGATTTATAGCAACCACATGTACAACAGGGCAAAACACTGACTGGTGCTGGGCCAATCTCACAATTGTTGCCACGCATGAGCCCATTGATACTGCCACTTTGCCAGTCCATCTCACTGGGGATCTTCCTCTTTTTCTTGGATCCTCAACCGTACCAAACATGATATCCTTCTCAGGCAACTGGTCACTCCTGACAATATGTCCAAAGTATGAGAGATGATGTTTGGCCATCCTGGCCTCCAAGGAGCACTCTGGCTACACTTCCAATAATTATCGATAAGTATGACTTAATTGCTATCATGTTTGTAATTTTATGATGCTGATAGTTTCTTTGTTCTTTCTGTATGCCTTCCTGTGCTGAGTTCATGTTTTTTGTGTTCTTTTGTGTCAGTTTCTTCATAGTTTTAATGCTTTCATGTTCTTCTTGGATTTTCATTTTCTTGGTATATTGTGAAGTATTAATTTTCTTTGAGGTTACCCTATATT
>NW_006408602.1:12971407-12972366 GCF_000296735.1 Chrysochloris asiatica | reverse complement strand
GAGAAAGATGAGGTGTTCTGCTCCTGTAAAGATTTATAGTCTCAGAAACCTTGTACAGGGTCGTTATGAGTCGGAACAACTCCATGATACACAGCCACCAGCCATAGTTCCTGGGGTTTGTTGAGTTTCTTGAATACTTATCTTTTCATTTTTCAGGATGTTGGTGAACTTTTTTTCCAGCAGCTCTTCAACTCTCTCCTCTGTGGAATTGTGTAATTTTTTTTTATTCTGGAATGCCAATAATTTTTCAAGTTATTCCACTTCATGTTATGTAACATGAATGTTAGACTTTCTTCAGATTTTTTTAATCATTTTTTCTGCTTGCTTTTTTATCTTAGCAGTATTGAGACATGATGGTTCTGCTTTCCATCTCTTCAATTCCACTCTTTTGCACTTTCAGTATATTGTCCATTTCTGAAGTTTTATTATTAGTCATTTGGACCTCTTTTTCCAGGTTTTGAATTATTTCCAATGCTGTATCTATCTTATTTGCATCGACTCCACGGCACATAACAACAACAACATCTATCTTATTTGATTATTCCTGTAGCACTTTCCTGACTTATTTCTTTTTTCTGAACCCTTCTGTGGAGCCTTTGGATGTACCTCAAAGTCATTCTCCTGAATTCCTGCTCAGGCAGTTCCAAAGCCTGCCCTCCTTCTAATGGAAAGTCGATCTCTACCTTTTCTCATTGGTCTTATTACTGTATCTTGTTTCTGGTTATGTGCTGATATTATTGGTTGTTTCTTGGGCATTTTCAATAATTAGATGTATTTTCAATAGTTAGATGAATGTATGTTGATGTATTATTATGATTGTCTCCAGGTAGATATAATCAGGAGATGGCCTTCCATTTTCACTTTTCTTATTATTTAAATAAGAGTAATTGTAGCAGGTTTTGGCTGCTATCTGTTGTATAGAAGCTGGTATTGGTTCTTGACTGGATGGTGGGATTTTA
>NW_006408602.1:12961327-12971222 GCF_000296735.1 Chrysochloris asiatica | reverse complement strand
AAAAAAAAAAAAAAAAAAATCTGTAGTAAAATATGAGTATGATTTTAACGCTTCTGTATCAGTTTCTTGTGCCTTCAAGGCTGCCAGGGAAATTTCAAGATGTCACTTTTGCTCTTTATGCCATAACTCAGGATTTAATTTTTGGCCTGTTTTCTTTTAGTCTGCTTCCCTCCCACTCCACAACCCCTGTTCAGTACTTTTTCCTAATGATAAACTGTTCAGGGCCAGCTGTAGCTGTTTTGGGAAACTATTCGATTTTAAGCAATGTTGTCCCCCTTTTTAGATTCTGCATGCAATGGTGTTTGCTGAGCAGATCTGTGCACATGTGTAGTAGAACCCTCTGGGAGTGGCATGGTGTCCACTTTTTCGTGTATCCCCTCTAGTCAAAAGAGTGGAGGTGTGCAGACACAAGAGACCAATAAACACAGAGAGAAAAACGAATGTCCACACATTTATCTCTGCAGATTGGTCAGAAATATATGGTGGGTGTGCTCCTCTGATCCTTCACTTGCTCTGTCATGTCCAAGATGGCCACTCTGGTAGAGGCTGCCAGCAGCAAATCAGAAAACACCACCTTCTTTCTTCTGCTATGAATTCCATTGACTATAAGCCTTCAAACTTTCTAAATGTTCATTTATAGGTAATTCAGAGTTCTTGAACGTGCTCTGTCTGGTATTCTGTAGTATTTCTGGTGGACGTCTAGACCACACTTCTCCCTAATCTGCCGTTCAACATCCTCCAATCTTGGTTCTGTATTCTTCATCATACGATTCAGCTTCTGAAAATATTTGTTCAGCATATGGATTAATAAATATAGTGTAAGGATACAACCTTGACACAATTGTCCTAATTTTTAAATCATATAGTATTCCCACACAGTATTCTTGGCATATGTACAGGTTCTACATGAATACAGAGAAGTGTTTGAAATTATTATTCCTTGCAATATAATTCATAATTATCCAGAGTTGAACACTATTGCATAGTCAATGAAGGTAAACATCTTTCTGATATTCTCTGCTTTTAGCCAAGATGCATCTGACATGAGAAATGATATCCCTCATCTTCTTCAGAATTAAGCTCAAATTTCTAGCAATTACTTGTTAATGTACTTCTTCAAGCACTTTTCAATTTAGCAAAATTTTACTTGTGAGTGATGTTAATGATATTATATTATCCAATAATTTCCACATTCAGTTGGATGACCTTTAAATGTAATGGATATAACTATGGATCTCTTCCAGTCAGCTAGCCAGGTAGCTTTCTTCTAAATGTTTTGGCATATATGACTGGGCACTTCTACCATTGCATCTGTTTATTGAAATATTTCAATGGGTATTCCATCAATTCCTGCAGTCATGTTTCTCACAAATGCCTTCAATAAAGCTTGGACTTCTTTCTTCAATAACATTGGCTGTTGTCACCACTTGTTTGTCATTTTGTGAGACTTTGATGTGTGCTGTGATGCTAGGAGCTCTACTACCAGTATTTTAAATACTACCAGGGTCACTCATGGTTGACAGTGGAGTTTCTAGTTATATGAACTAAGATAAAGGAGAGGCAGACCATTTCTGAATGGTTAGTCTCTGATAACCTTAAGAATAGTAGTGGATCATTTCATGATAAAATGCCAGAAGATTAGTCCCTCAGGTTGGAAGACACTCAGAATACGACAGGAGAAGTACAACACTTAACATTAACACGGTATTAGGCAAATATGCTGCACAAAATCTCTTTAAAATGTTCAAGAGCAAAGAAATAAGTTTGAGGACTAAAGTACACCTGGCCCAAGAGGTGGTCTTTTCAATCGCCTCATGTGCATGTGAAAGTTGTACAATGAATAAAGAAGACCATAAAAGAATTGATGCATTTAAGCTATGGTGCTGGAAAATATTGACAGTACTAATGACTGATAGAAGAACAAACATATCTGTGTTGGAAGAAGTAAACATGAGTAACATGGACTGCCAGAATAACAAACAAATCTTAGAAGAAGTGCAAACATACGGCTTCTTAGAAGCAAGGATAGGAAGACTTCATCTCTCATACTTTGGCCATATTATCAGAAGGAACCAGTGCCTGAAGACAGACATTATACTCGATAAAGTGGAGGGTCACCAAAAAAGAGGAAGGCCACAAATAAAATGGATTCACACAGTGACATCAACAATGGGCTCAAACATAACAACATTTGTGATAGTACAGGACTGGGCAGTACTTTTTGTAGTTTTTGTTTTGCTTTGTGCATAGGGTTCCTATGAGTCAGAACCTACTGAAGGCACCAGCAACATCAGCAACAATAACATATATTCTTAGTCTACAATACTAAGATTTACTTAAACATTTCTTATCATTGGAATTCCAAACACTACTGATAATGACCAAGGCACTCATTTCGCTACTGAGAATGAACAATACTAGATACTTGAAACAGTGATTTAATGGAACTTCCATCTCTCTTCAAGACATTACAAAGCAAATTTAAATGAGAATAATAGGCTTCTCAAAAAATTCTTATTTTAACTACAAAGTGGGAAATGGTTCCACCACTGGATTTTACTGTAGGTACAGATATGAGGGTCCTGATGTGGCACTATAAGACAAGCACTGGACTGTGAACCATAAATTTGACAGTTCAAACCCACCAACTCTTCCTCAGAAATTCTATACAGTGTCACTATGAGTTGGAATGGACTTGACAACATTTAATCACAACAACAGGTATAGATTAGTTAACTCTACACCCATGTGAATACACAATTTCTATACCAATGCCACATATGTACATCTATTTTTCCATATTGTCCTAAAGAGGAGACATCTCTGAATTTCATGATTTAGATAACTAAGTCACCTTGTAACTTCCTTGAAAAGTACCTACTTCACTATATCAAGTGTTCTTTCTACTTTCTAAAACTGTCTTTGTTGTCATTAGGTGTCATGGAGTCAGTAAATAACTCACAGCATCACTATATACAACATAGCAAAACACTACCTGATCCTGGGTCACCCTCACAATCATTGCTATGTTTGAGACCCTGCTGCTGCTATTATGGCAGTCCATCTCATTGGGAGTCTTCCTCATTTTTGCTGACTCTTCAGTTTACCTAAGATGATGTCCTTTTTCCAGAAACTGGACTTCCTGATAATATATCTGAAGTCTCATAATACTGGCTTCTAAGGAGCATTCTGTCTATGCTTCTTCCAAGACACATTTGTTTGTTCTTCTGTCACTCCATGATACTTTAAATATTCTTCTCCAGCACTGTAATTCAAATGTATTGATTCTTGTCTAATCTTACTTATTCACTGTCCAACATGCATATGACATGATTGAAAATACCATGGCTAGGTATGAAAGGCACATCTCTGTCCTCAAACTAATGTCTTGAAGTTCTCTGAAGCACATTTAACTAATGCAATACGTCATTTTATTTCTTAACTTCTATTTCCTTAATAGTTGATTGTGGATCCAAGCAAAAGGAAGTTTTGACAACATCAATCTTTTTTCTGTTTATCATAATGTTATTTATTGGTCGAGTTTTAATGTCAAATTGAGTATGATGAAGGATACAACCCTAATGTATACCTTTCTTGATTTAAAACTGTTCAGCCTCCCCTTGTTTTGTTCTAACAATTGCCTATTGGTCTATGCAAAGGTTCATTATGAGCAAAATTAAGTGTTCTGGAATACTCATTCTTCACATTGTTATCCACAGTTTGTCATGATCTACGTAGTCAAAATTTTTTGCACAGTGAATAAACCACAAGTCAACATCTTTTTATCATTTGCTGCTTTCAGCTAAGACCCATATGACATCAGCAGTGATATGCTTCATTCCAGGTCCTCTTCTGAATGTGATTTGAGTTTCTGGCAGTTCTCTGTCAATGTACTGTTGTTGCAATCATTTTTGAGTTATCTTCAGGAAATTTTATTTGCATGTGATATTAGTGATATTTTCAATGGTTTCTGCATTTTATTTGTTCACTTTTTTTTTGGAAGAGGTAAAATTCTGGATTTCTTCAAATCATTGATCAGGTAGCTGTCTTCAAATTTCTTGGCATGGATGAGTGAGTTCTTCCAGTGCTACATCAGTTTATTGAACGAATCCTGGAACCTTATTTTTCACCAGTGCTTTCTGTGCATGTTAGTCTTATTCCTTCATTATCATTGGTTCTTGACCATATATTACCTCTTGGTACAATGACTCTTTGCATTCCTTCCCTCATCTTCATTATTTAAAATTTTTGCCTGCAAACTCCTTCAATATTGCAAATCAAGGCTTGAAATTTTTCTTCAGTCCTTTCAGGTTGAGAAATGATGAGTGTTTTCTTCCCTTTGGTTTTTTAATGCTACTACTTTACCAATGTTTAAATTTATTTCAAGGAATTCAGTGGTGAGCTATAATGTATAGCATGCATTTAATATTATGTGCTGAATTGACATTTGGAAAAAAACCCAGAGGATTACACCTCAGATGGTGTAATCAGTTCTTTGTCCACACATTTCCTTTGTGTAAAGTTTTCACAAACAACTCCTATTTTAATGAGGACCACCATTATCCCTGTAGTCCTGGTATGATGCTGTTGGTTAATGTGCTGGACTGCAAAGTAGGTTTGAATCACAAGGTCTTCAGTTCAGGCTCACTAGCTGCTCTTCAGAAACCCTATACAGGGCCACTATAGGTCGAAACTGACTTCACGGCACACAACAACAACAACAACAGCCATTATTCCCAAGGGGCATAGTAGCTCTAGAAGATAAACACTAATCTGGAAACCACAAGAATGGTAGACAGAGCCCATCAGCTGTTTTGTAGGGGAAAGATGAGTCTTTCTGTTCCCACAAACATTTACAGCATGGGAAACCCTCTACAGGGTTGCTATGATTCAGAATCAACACAAAGGCACTTAACAACCATATTACCCCTGAGTGCTAAGCTTATGTGTTCTGTCAGTTTGTGATTATTCAAATATGCCAAATATTCTAATATTCTCCCTCTGAAATCAGGACTCACCAAATCTTCTTGTTAATACAAAGCAGACTTCTCCCAAGTGCATACTCATTGTTGTTAAGTGCCGTTGAGTTGGTTCTGACCCATAGCAACCCTGTATAGGGTTTCTGAGGAGCAGATGGTAAGCTTGAACATCTGACCTTGTGATTCAAACTGATTTTGCAGTTTAAAGCATTAACCCACAGCACCACACCAGGGTTTCTCATATCTATTAGTACTATGCAAAATATAGTGTCCTTCGCCTATGTTCTTTAAGTATATGTATGTCACTAAAAGCTCTGGTAACATAGTGGTTACAAATTGAGCTGCTAACCTCAAGCTGTTCCACTGGAGAAAGATGAGGTGTTCTGCTTCCATAAAGACTTACAGCCTCGGAAACCCTGTACAGGGTCGCCATGAGTCGGAACCAAGTCCACAGCACACTACCACCACCACTACCTCCACCACCATGTCACTAATAAACTAACTGTTTTGTGTTCAGCCATACCCATAATCTGAGGGTGAGACTTCCTCCCTCAACAACAGGATAAGATGGGAGTAAATAAAACCATCATAGAGATATTTTGGGAAATAAGAAAATTATAATAACTGGGCTAAAGGCTGCTGACAGATATGAATTTAAAAAGAAACATAATTGAGGATAAGTTGATCTTTTTAATGACATTATGAAGGGAAATTTGTTTGTAATTACAGGACAAAACTCTATGGGAATAAAGTCAAGAACAAATTAAGAATTTGGAGACTGTGCATGTAGACAATGCTTAGAAAAGTTTTGCCTGTAAAGAACACAAAAATAATAGTCTATAAATGTAGGTCAATATATATTTATTTATGAATACAGTGGTTTTTAGGAGAAGCACTGGGCTGCAAGCCACAAGGTCAATAGTTAGAGCCTACTAGTGGTCTAGCCTACTAGAAAGATTCATCTTTCTCCCAGAAGATTCAGCCTCAGAAACCCTATACAGGGTTGCTATGCATAGGAACTGACACTGTAGCACTATCAACAACAACAAACTGGTTCAAACTCACCTACCTTTTTTGGAAACCCTATGCAGGGTCGCTATGATTTAGAATCTTATATAGAAACACACACACACACACACACACAGATATATATATACATATGTGTTCCAATTTATATGTATATATAGATAACAACAACAACAAAGGAAATCTGGTAGAGTAGTGCTTACAAATTGGGCTGTTAACTTCAAGGTCAGCAGTTCAAAACTACCAGCTGTTCCATGGAAGAAAGATGAGGCTTTCTGCTCCATAAACATTTACAGCTTTGGAAAAACCTATACTCAGTCTTTATGAGTCGGAACTGACTCCATAGCACATAACCACCACTATATATATATACACATATATAAAAGAAAATATAGCAGATGGTGAGCATAAAATATTCTATGTAACATAATTAATTTGCAGAAATAGAAAATGTGTTTTATATGCTCAATCTTTAAAATAAGCTAAAGCAAATTGTTTGCTAATTTTAAGAATCTGCATATGGTTTGACCATGACCCATTGTAGACTTCCTGAAAACATGTTGGAGGATTTTATACTTCAAGATAAAATTCTTCATTTTTCAAATAAAGATACAACCAAACCAAATTGACTTCATAAATATTATTATGTTATTCACTAATCATAGGATACATACCATGTATACCCACGATGGAAATAAGTTTCTTATTTTTGCATTTAGAAATTCAATTTCCCCAAAACCATTTATTAAAGAGACACTTCTTTTTCCATTGAATGGACTTAGCATCCTTGTCAAAAACCAAATTTCACAAATATTTGGGTTTACTTCTCGACTCTCAATCCTATTTTATTTGTCTATGTGTCTATTATTATACCAGGCTGTATAACATATTTCAAAAATCAGGAAGTCTGAGTCCTCCTACTTTATTCTTCTCCTTCACCTTTGTATTAACTATTCAAGGCCTCTTGCCATTCGGTATGAAGTCAAAGATTGTTGTTTCCATATCTTTAAAGAAACTGTTTTTGTTCATTGGCTTTGCATTGAATCAATAAATGGCTTTGTATATTCTATGGGTAAACTGTTTAATCAAAACTATCAGTGAAATCATCTTAAAACCAAACACACACCCCAACTGGTAAAAACAACAACAAGAACAAAAATAAGTATGGCCACCCAGTCAATTCTGACTCACAGTGACCCTAAAGGACAGGGTAGAACTGCTTTACAGGGTTTCCAAGCAATTTATCTTATCGGTAAATTGCTACGTCTTTATCTCTCAGACTGACTAATAGATTTGAACCCCTGACCTTTCAGTTAGCAGTTGATAACTAATAACCACTGTGCCACCAGGGCTCCCCAAACCAAACAATAGTTTACCTTAAATAGTAAAGAATGCCTGCCTTGAACACTGTGCCCTTTTATAATCTATCTATATGGAATCAAACTGAAAACAGCAATTCAAAAGATTTCACAGAAAATTTAAGGATTTGGATTACTGTAGGAGAAACAACTCAGAAAAGAAGGATGAGAATGGTGGCTCAACATGAAGAATGCAATCAATGCCACTAAATTGTACATATAGAAATTGTTGAATCGGTATATGTTCTGTTGTATATATTCTTAATAACAACAACAAAAATACTAAATAAAAAAAATAATTGTGAGAGCAACAAATAAAATACAGAATAGGTTAAAGAGGAAGATAGAGACAGACTGCCAAACATGAACATATAAATCTACTGATTCCATAATCTAAAGTATGGCATGATAGACTTTTGTTCAATGTTTCATAGTTTTAATGGAATTTATAACTCCAGAGTTCTGGTAGCGTTGTGGTTAAAAGTCAGGCTGCTAACCTCAAGGTCAGCAGTTCAAAACTACCATCAGTTCAGTGGGAGAAAGATGAGACTTTCTGCTCCTGTAAAGATTTACAGTCTCAGAAACCCTATTCATGATTCCTATGAGTCGGAAGGCACATCACTACTACCACCACCATTTCTCCAGAACTGGTTATTGGAAAAGCAGAGTTCAGATCAGAAATCCTAGTTTACCCTCACCCAGGAGGAATAAATCTGACCAAGATAAAACACATTATGTTGCTCATACAGGTTTCCAGAAAGACTGTCTCCATATCCCAAGTATCCACCAGTGTACTGGGATAAGAATTTCACTCAGTGGGATCAAGCACGATATGGCTTTTGTAACCATTTATCCTGATCAAGTCTTACACACAAGACAGGTAAAGAGAAAAGGCAGTGTACAACAAAGTTCTTTCATGATAGAGGGATCAGCCCTGCAAAATTAAAAACTGCCTAAGTAGGAAGGAAAACTTGTACAAATGTGACCTCTTTTTGTACTGTGGACAATGTGCCCTGAGGATCTTTCCCCACCCTCGTTTACATTTCAAGGTTTGCATATTTCACTGCACAGAAGGCAATGCAAATTTTCTCCTTTGGTCACACAATGAAAGGGGTAATCAGACATGGATGCACCAATTCAGAGTTGTTTTCCTTGAATTGTATCTTTTACCCCTGATGCATATTTAGACAAACTATTAGGCTTTAGAAGGGGAGGTGTATTTTTGTTTTGTTTTTTCTTCTGAAGCCTAACTGTAAGATAAAGAACTGGATTGCAAGGACGGTTTGAACCACAAGTCAGCAGTTCAAACTCACCAGGCACTCTTTGGAAACCCTATACAGGGTGGAAATGAATCAAAACCTACTCAATGGCACTAAACAACAACAAAAGAATCAGAGTAGAAGGGTGGGGAGTAATTACAGCAGTTTGAGCCATATGAAGGACTAACTCCTCTCACACATCTTGAACTAACTCATGGTGTACAGTATTAAAAATACTATCACAAAGAATATATTTGAATACTCTCACTTTTGGAGAACATGAACACGCCTATCCCCCTAACTTTAACTTTATTTTTCACTAAGGATTGTGGAAAAAATTCTCATTATTCATATCCAACTATGTGAAAAATTTTTCATAAACTTTGTAAGAAACTGACAATCGTGGTCAAAAGAAACTGGCTTAGGTAATGCCTTTAGTGCATTTATAAAGAATTCCTTGCCTTGAGATCTGTTATTACAGAGATAAAACTGTATTCCTTGTAATCAATAAAATATTATTAAAAGCATAATCAGGAAAAATGAACTGTCACCAGGCAATCTGCCACAATATTTTCAATGAATAAGATTAAGCTAAACTAATTAAAACAATGTGTTATTAAAATGATGGTGTAAAGCTGTTATACATAATCATGTATTTAATGTAGTACACTAAATAACAATACCTTCTTTATTCAGGTATTCAGGTTTGCCAAGACTTTCTTAAGGTCTTTTTTTTTTTTTTTTCAAACATGTATAAAAACGTTTTTGTATACTGAGAATCTGAATAAGGAAAAAGGATTTCAATTCTCTGGGTTCAAACATAAAGTTAAAAGTGTTTAGCTTGACCACTTTTAAAAGACATAGAAATGACAAGAGAAAAAATAATGAAAGTTAAATTGAAAATACTCATTCTGCAATACATCTCACTGCAAAACCAACTGATTCAACAAGAGAGAGGGGCCCAGATAAAAGGTTAAATGGTACTACTGTAATACACTACATTTATGTTAACTTCACTCAATAAGCAAATATATATACCTCAGTTGTATGTGACTAGCACAACTTATCAAAATGGGAAATGCATATTCAAAACAGTACTTTTAAAATTATTTTTTATGGTATTCCAACTTTTGAAGTTGTCATTACTGAAATATTAGTGTTGTTGTTGTTAGGTGTCATCAAGTTGACATCAACTCATAGCGACCCCTATGCACAACAGAACAAAAAACTGTCTTGTCCTGGGTCAAAAGCAGAAAGCATCAAAAAAAAAAAA
>NW_006408602.1:12957439-12960102 GCF_000296735.1 Chrysochloris asiatica | reverse complement strand
ATGGGCTGCCAAAAGAACCAATAGATCTGTTTTGGAAGAAGTGCAGCCAGAGTGCTCCTTGGAGGCCAAGATGGCCAAACTTCATCTCTCATACTTCAGGAATATTGTCAGGAGGGACCAGTTGCTGGAGAAGGTTATCATGTTTGGTAAGGATATCATGTTCTTCCTCTGAGAAAAAGAGGAAGACCCCTAATGAGATGGATTGGCCAAGTGGCAGCATCGATGGACTCAAGCGTGGTGACATTAGTGAGGTTGGCCCAGGATTGGGCAGTGTTTCATTCTTCTGTGCATAAGGTTGCTATGATTTGGTACAGACTTGATGGCACCTCACAACAGCAACAACCCTCTTAACTTAATTTTGCCTCATTAACCATTCCTGGTGTGGTGCTGTTGGATAAGCACTCTACCATAAGCTCAGTTTGAACCCAAAATTTTCATGGTTCATACTCACCAGCTGCTCCTCCAGAACCCTATACAGGGTTGCTGTGAGTTGAAACTGACTTGACTGCACTTAACAACCATAGGCAAAGATTAGGATTTACAACAGATAGGATAGTTACATCAGATGACAAAATGGAGGACAACCACACTATTATTTTTGTAGTTGGTGAGTGCCATGGAGTCAGTTCTGATCTCTAGCGACCCTGTTTATGGTTTCCAAGGAGTAGCGGGTGAGTTTGAACTGCCAATCTTTCAGTTCAAACCAACCTTGCAGTTGAGTGCTTATCCTACAGCGTCACACCTGGACTCCAATCACACTATACTGGGAATTATTATCTGTTTTTGTTGTTAGGAGCCATCAAGTTGGTACCTACTCATAGTGGCCCTATGCACAACAGAACAAAACCTCACAATATTTTCAATGAATACGATTAAGCTAAACTAATTAAAACAATGTGTAATTAAAATGATGGTGTAAAGCTGTTATACATAATCATTGCTAGTTTGAGACTATGGCAGCCGCCACTATGCTAATCCTTCTCATTGGAGGTTTTCTCTTTTTCTCCGACCCTCCACTTTACCAAACATGATATCCTTCTCCAGTGACTGGTCTCTCCTGATAATATATCCAAAGTATGAGAGACAAAGTTTGGCCATCGTGTCTTCCAAGAAGCACTCTGACTGTACTTCTTCTGACGCAGATTTGTTTGTTCTTTTGGCAGTCCATGGTACTTTTAATATCCTCCTCCAACACCATAACTCCATTGCATCAATTATTCTATGGTCTTCCTTATTCACTGTCCAACTTTCATGTTAATTATTATCTTGTCAAGCTGAACCATATTTTGTGGTGACACAATTCAATCCATAACACAGGGGATATGATTAAAAAATTTCTGAGTTATGTGAATATGCTTTAAGCATTTCATCAGGATAAAATTATGGAAAAGATTGCTTAGCAAATGCCAACAATGCTGAATTTGGAAACTGATGTCTCCTATATGGAATAACTCACAGATCACAAAGGAGGGGGATTCACAGATTAGGACTTCATGGAAGGAAGAAATAATGAAGAAGAAGAGTTGTTAAAATTTTTTATAGTGAAAGGATTATCTGGGTTGTTTTTCTAAACTAAGTCAGAGACTACCATTGATTGACAGACAGCATAAACTGAAATGCTATGGCTTTGCTAAAGCCTAGGTGCAGATTTCTGAGACTGTGAGATGTTGAACAATGAAATATAAGAAGAAGAAGAAAAAAAGATAAGGACCATACAGACAACTATCACTAATTTTCTGACCAGAAATGCCATCTTCCTTACCAGAGTAATTTCATTTGATTCAGAACCTTCCATAAATAGAGTAATTACCTTAATTGACAAAATGCCTATGTTGTCTAACTCTTCATCATCATAACACAATTTTATGATTTGTGTATTTTTATGTATGTGTTAAAACATATCTGTGAGTTTATTATAATATTTTGGATATTCCAATATCCAAAGTCAAATATAAATAGAATGGATAAAGACATATATATGAGTTGTTATTGTTCAGTGCTGTCGAATCAGTTCCGACCCATAGCAACCCTGTATAGGGTTTCTGAGGAACAGCTGGTGAGCTTGAACTACCAACCTTGCAGTTCAAATGGCTTTGTAGTCTGTCGCATTAACCCACAGTGCCACATCAGGACTCCACATATACGAGTAGACAATAATAATGAAAATGAAAAACATTAGTTAATCAGCTTATATTAGAAACAAATGATGATGAAGTCATTGGAACACATGTGGTTGTTTTTGTATGCATTTGAGTCAATTCCAGCACATAAAGACCCTATAAGAGAGCAGAACTGTGCCCACAGAGCTTCCTAGGCAGTGATCTTTATGTACAGGTCTCTGCTCTCATAGAATGCTGATAGGTTTGAGCCCTTGAACTTTCCCTTTCAGTTAGCACTAGAGTACTTAACCATTGCATTAACAGAGCTCATCATACATTTTATAATTTTTATAATGTTGTTGTTGTTGTTGTTAAGTGCCATCGAGTCAGTTCCGACCCATAGAGACCCTGTAACAGGGTTTCCGAGGGTGTAAATCTTTATGGGAGTAGAAAGCCTCATCTTTCTCCTGCGGAGCGGTTGGTAGTTTCGAACAGCTGACCTTAAGGTTCACAGCCCGATTCGTAACCACTACGCTACCAGAGCTCCTTAATTTTTAATTTTTT
>NW_006408602.1:12949981-12957339 GCF_000296735.1 Chrysochloris asiatica | reverse complement strand
ATCTTTCTCCCGCGGAGCGGTTGGTAGTTTCGAACAGCTGACCTTAAGGTTCACAACCCGATTCGTAACCACTACGCTACCAGAGCTCCTTAATTTTTTATTTTTTTATAATAGTAACATGTAAATGAAAGATAATAGAGCATATTTGGGGAAAGGGGCATGATTATTATGGTGTGCAATGGTTCACTTTTAGACATATCACTTTATATTTAGTGAGTTAGACGTTACTAATTTTAAATATATTTACTTCAAACTGAATTATGAAAATTACAAAATCCCAAATACTTAACATTATTAAAATATTATGCCAATATTTACTAGACTAGTCTCTATTCTTCTTTAAGCATTTCTAAATTTATACTACTGTTCTCTTATTTATAAAACTTTGAAAAACCATTTTAATATTAGGATTTTCTATGTTAACTTGACTTTATCAGTTGAACAAGGATTTTCCTGGGACTTAAAGACAACTTACTATTGCTTTGTGTTTGCTTCACTTTTGCCTAACAAATCTCATTTTAAATCATCCAGTGGGCTGTTGATACAACCTTTGTTAGGTAATAAATAAGTAAAACATTTAAAAAATTAAACAAAGGGAAATCATGAATTATGGATGGCTCTTGTGTTCTGAGCAACAATAGGCAGCTCATTGCTTATTTGAAATCAAAGTTCAACTCTTTGCATTAGTCACACTCCATTTTGTATTTGATCTATTGTAGTATCAAATATGTTTAAACTAAACTATCTTTCACTGAATAATCAACAGGGTGTTCCAGGAGCATTTGCATCTGTTTAAAAGTAACAATTTTAATGTTTATAAAAAAAATAGTGGATACATGCTGCATGCATTTTTAAGTATTTCTCACTACATTACAGCAGATAGTGAACTAATTGTTAGGTCTAAGATGGAAAGGGGCAGAAAATGTCAAGTCCAAGGATGCAAGTAGTCTCATTCAGCTGATCACCCAATTGCACTGATTTAAGTGGGAGTAATGCTGACAGTGTCGTTGTTAGCAATGCTAAGACTTTGACTTCAACACCCTAAACAGTATACAGAGAATACAGATCTGGTGGGTCTGAACCGCCAATCTTTTGTTTAGCAGCCAAGTGCTTAGCTGCTACAAAGGGCTCCTTAACTTGTCATTGCTGTTGTTAACTGTTTTGATTCAGTTAGGACACATAGTCACCCTGTTTCATACTGTTATGCATAGGATCACTTTGAGAGGCTGTGCATCTCTGCAGGAACAGAAAATCTCTGATTCTCAATTTCTTCATATTTAAATAGTCAATAAATTTGCCTACCCACAGTGTTGCCAGGAGGATTAATTACTAATGATAATAAAAATTGGTAACATCAGTTGACTACATTAATCGCCTGTATACTATGTAATGAGTCTCATCCTGAGTCTTATTCATCAACTTCTCTCCTAAGAACTTTTTGTGCAATATTTTATTTGCTCCATAACAACTTCACAAATTATGTATTATTATTTCCATAGTTTGAATATGAAGAAAATGAGACACAGAGAAATTAAGCAATTTGCTTAAGGTCAAACAAAAAGTGGTCTAGGAACCCAGAAAGTTTAAGTCACAGGCCTTTTGTGTTAAGCAAAGGGTCTGCATTCAGTACATGATCAATACATGTTAGATTTATAAAAGAAGAGAAAAAAAACAACAACATTTCAATTGCTACTCATGAGGCTCCTTTTATTTTGAGAAAAGAGAGTAAAACTTACATATTGTTATCAGTTCTAACTTATAACAATCCTGTGTAGGCTTTACAAGGAGCGGCTGGTGAATTAGTAGTCCTGTGCTTATCCTACAGTGCCACACCAGGACTCCATGCTCTCTAATAATTGTTGATGTATATGTCATTTTTGTGAGCGTATGAATACACTTATGCCTTCAAAGACTCTCACTTCAGTGAGCTGTCTAATGTTAAATGGATGTGACAATCTCTCTGCATAACAGAAGTGACTTCTCTATTAAAGACAACCACATGTGACTACAGGTAGGATATGGAACTTTACAGCATAACTATTCTTTTAATGTCTCAAAGCAATTCCAAGCTATTTAAAGCATTTTTTGGCTTAAATTGATCTGGCCTTTCCATAGTGATTTGACATTTGAAAATATAAAATAGCAAGTGTCTTTTCCACCTAATTCCTAAAGAAAAAAGTATATATATATATTGGCTTCCATTTAGACAGGCATCTGAAATTGAGAAAAACAGACTCTGCCAGCTGGAAGGAGCAAGAAAGTCAAGAAAGAGTCAAGGTTTCCAAGAATATAGGTCTCTCCCATTTAAATTGATCCAAAACACACTCACTTTGAAATACAGGACAAAAAAGTGTTAACTCTTTGCATATAGAAACTTTCTAATCATTTATGGCAGGCCAAGGACTTCAACTTGAGGAAAGCACATGGCCAGAATCTCTGTTTTCCTGTCTTTGGCTATAAGTGAAGTCTGTAAACCAATTTTCAGACTGTGTTAAAAGTAGTTTAACTGTCAGAAGGAAAACAAAATGTGCCTTTGATGTCCAATATTTGAAATTAGACATTTGGTTTACATACAAGCACTTTTTAGGATTATTAAACCCAAACCAGTCATTTATATTTGAATTGCACCTTGCACTAGCTAACAATGATATCACGTTTCAGCTCTCTTCAGCATAAGTTCACACTTCACAGTTTATTCACAATACTGCATGCATTTTACTTTGTAGTGGGTGTTCTCTACAACTACGCTAAGTGAAGCAGGTGCAATTCTTAAACCTGCTCTCAAGGTTTCAACATCGTCATCATCTTCTTCTTTAAAACTGGAGAGCATATAAAAACAAAAATCCTTCTCTGTTTTTCCAGATTTTCCTAATGTAGAAATACTGTGTCCTGTTATAAGGAAGGACACTAATTTGAATGACACAGTTGTAGTTACATGGATATTTATGTCACACGCATAGGAAATTTTTTACTGTTATATTTGCCTCTTCCATTATTACTATGTTGTTGTTGTGAAGTGCAACCAAGTTGGTTCTGACCAGTAGCAACCCTGTATAGGGTTTCTGAGGAACAGCTGGTAAGCTTGCACTGCCAACCTTGCAGTTCAAATGGCTTTGCAGTCTGGCGCATTAACCTACAACACCACTCCAGGACTCCATTACTATGTTGTTGTTGTTGTTTTTAGGTGCCATCAAGTCAGAACCAACTCATAGCGACCCCATGCACAGCAGAACGAAACAATGTTCGATCCTGGGCCAACCTCACTATCGCTGCCACACTTGACGCCATCAATGATGCCACCTGGTCGATCCATCTCATTGGGGGTCTTCCTCTCTTTCTTTAACCCTCCATCTTACCAAGCATGACATCCTTCTCCAGCGACTGTTCCCTCCTGACAATATGTCCAAAGTATGAGAGACGAAGTTTGGCCATCTTGGCTCCAAGGAGCACTCTGGCTGCACTTCTTCCAAAACAGATCTATTGGTTCTTTTGGCAGTCCATGGCACTTTTAGTATTCTCCTCCAAAACCACAACTCAAAGGCATCAATTCTTCTACGATCTTCCTTATTCACTGTCCAGCTTTCGCATCCATATGAGGTTATTGAAAATACCATGGCTTGGGTCAGTCACACCTCAGTCCTCAAGCTGACATCCTTGCTCTTCAACACTTTAAAAAGTTCCTGTGCTTCAGATTACTATAGAGTTCAGCAAAAAAACAAATCCCAACACATTGAAATGAAATTTTTAGTGGCTAAATAAAATTGAGGCTAGTTAGCTAGATAAGAAGCTCTGGTAGCATAGTGGTTGCAAGTAAGGCTGCTAACCTCATGGTAAGCAGTTTGAAAATACCAGCTGCTCCATAGGAGAAAAGTGAGGCTTTCTGCTCCCATACAGATTTACAACATCAGTAACCCTATACAGGATCACTATGATTCGGAACCAACTCCAAGATACTTAGCCACCAACAGCTAGCTAGATATAACACATTGCAACAGACAAGTTCTTCATGCAAAGTACATTCTCTGCTTTGCAAAACAATTTCTGAAAGGTATTCATAAGTCTTAAGAGAGAAATTCTATTTCCACATAACTATTTCTACAGAGTGGTATTAAGTGGCAGCAATAAAGACATCTGGGGGCTCTTTATCTTGCATCTCCATGAGCTGCCATAGGCCATCCCATATAAATACTAAATTAAAAAAGAAACAGTGTGCTTACTATACAAACACATCTTCAAGACAAGTTACCTAAGGTCTCCTTGCAATCAGACTGGCTCTACAAAATTTCATTTCAATAGAAATTCTGAAGCCACCATAGGTAATATTCCATCTATCCTGAATCAGCCTAGTCAAAATAGATTTCTGATGAAATAGTTATCCTGTTTTCACGCCATAGTAGTTTGGTAACATCAAAGAGTCCTGTTTATGCTAAAGAAAATTGTATATGTTCTTTTATATCCACAAAATTAGAATAAAGTGTTTTAATTTTGTGAAATAGTTGTAAACTTTATTACTTTATAATAAAGTTTAGTTTACTATATAAATTTACTTTATAAATATTACTTCATATATTAATACTGACAATATTACTAAATCGATTAAAATATCAAAAGAGACACAAACATTATGATGAGCAATCAGGCTTTTATTTGCTTGTTATTAGCTCCAATTCCTCCTTCCATTCCACCCTATGGTAACCACGATCTTCTTTTTGTCTCAGTGGATTACAGTTCTTGATATTTGATATAAGTGGGATCATATACTCTTGTCCTTTTGTGTTTGACTTATTTCACATTGTGTAATATTCTCAAGATTCATCCATGTGGTAACATTTATAAAAACTTCAGTTTTCTTTGTAGCTGATTAATAACACATTGTGTGTGTGTGTATATATATAAATATATATATAATGTATATACCACTTTTTATAAATCCATTCTTCTATTGCTGAAAATGAAGAAGACTTACAATAATTAATGATGAAGATCAAAAACCACAGCCTTCAGTATGGGTTACACCTCAATGTAAAGAAAACAAAAATTCTCCCAACTGTATTGGTAAATAGCATCATGAGAAAAGGAGAAAAAAATGTTGTCAAAGACTTCATTTAGTTTGAACCCACTCTCAACACTTTTAAAAGCAACAGTCAAGAAATCAAATGACATTTTGCACTTGGCAAATCTGCTGCACAAGACCTCTTTAAATGTTCAAGAGTAAAGATATCAGTTTGAGGACTAAGGTGCACCAGACCCCAGTCATGATATTTTCAATAGCCTCGTATGTATGAAAACTTGGACAATGAAGGAAGATTATAGACCAATTGATGCATTTGACTTATGGTGTTGGAAAGAATATTAAGGGTGCCATGGACTGCCAGAAGAACAAACAAATCTGTATTGGAACGAGTACATCCAGAATGTTCCTTCAAAGCCAGAATGACCAGACTTAGTCTCTCTTACTTTGGACGTGTTGTCAGGAAACACCAGTCCCTGGAGAAGGACATCATACTTAGTAACATGGAGGGTCAATGAAAAAGAAGAAGACCCCCCCACCCAATGAAATGAAATGGATTGACACAGTGGCAGCAGCAACAGGCTCAAGTGTAACAACAGTTGCAAGAATGGTGCAGGGCAGGGCAGAGTTTTTTCTGTTGTAAACAGAGTCACTGTAAGTTGGAACTGACTTGAAAGCATCTCACAACAATAGCAATTTTCCTATTAATGCATACTTACTTTGTTTCAAATTTTTAATTATTGTGAATAATGATCCTATGATCACTAGTATGTCTGTGGCTATTTTGTTGTTGTTAACTCATAGCGATTCTGTATAGGTTTTCTGAAGAGCAGCTGGTGGGTTTGAATGGCTAACCTTGGGACTCACAACCCAGGACTTATACTACAACTCCTTACCAGGAGTCTGGTATCTGTTCTAATCATTGTCAATAATTTTGTATTGTGGAATTTCTGGGTCATATGGTGTTATATTCATTTTATTTAGGAAACAAAAATAACTGTTGTCCACAGTGACTGCACCATTTCACATTCCCATCAACAATGTATGAACATTCCAGTTTCTCCACACCCTCATTAATTTGATGTTTTCTGTTGTGGTGTGACACTGTGCCATAAAGCACTAGACCACAAGGTCAGTTTGAGTTACAAGGACGATAGTTCAAATTCACCAGTCGTTCCTCAGAAACCCTTTATAGGGTCACTATGAGTCAGAACCAACTTGACCACACTTAAAAATGGTTTTTGACAGTAGCCATTTGGCAGTGAATGTTAAGTGGTATCTCATTGGTATTTATTTACATTTTCCTAATAACAAATGATCCACAACTCAATTGTCAGTTTGTCTTGCTGTGGTGACTTGTGTGTTGCTGTGATGCTGTAAGTTATGTTACAGGTATTTTAAATAAATACCAGCAATATCATCAATGGAGGACAGATTTCAGCAGAGCTTCCAGACTAAGACAAACTAGGAAGAATGAGAGGCAGTACACTTCTGAATGGTTAGCTACTGAAAACCTTATGAATGACAGAGCATTGTCAGATAAAGTGCCAGAAGATGAGCCCCTCAAGTTGGAGGGCACTGAAAATACAAGTGGACTAGAGATGCCTTCACAAAGTAGTTTATCATAATATTGTGGATATAGAAAAGTTTGTGGGACCTTCATTTTCTGATGAGACACAACTCAAAACATGGAGAAACAGCTGCAATTATCCATTAATAATTAAAACATGGAATGTAAGAAGTATGAATTTAGGAAAATTGGAATTTGTCTAAAATGAAACTAGAACACATAAAGAACTATATTCTAGGCACTGGTGAACTCGAATAGACAAGTATTAAGCATTTTGAATTGAACAATCACATGGTTTACCATGCCAAGAATGACAAAAGGAATAGGAATCATGTCATGTCACACTCAACAACAAAAAGAGCATTTCAAGATCAGTCTTGAAATGTAATGCTGTGTGTGATAGATTAATATTAATACTCCTGAAGAAAGACCAGTTAATATTATTATTACTCAGATTTGTAAACTAACTACTGAAAACAATGATGAAGAAATTGAATTCTACCAACTTCTTTAGTCTGAAATTAATCAAACATGCAATAAAGATGCATTGATAATTACTGGTGATTGGAAAGTGACAGCTGGAAAGAAAGAGCAAGGATCAGTTGTTGGAAAATGTGGCCTTGGTGATAGAAACAATGCTGGAGATTGCATGACAGAATTTTGCAAGACCAATGGATTCTTCATTGCAAAAACCTTTTTTTAAAAAACATAAAAGATGACTGTACACATGGACCTCACCTGAAAAAATATTCATAAATCAAATTGGCTACATCTTTG
>NW_006408602.1:12947285-12948531 GCF_000296735.1 Chrysochloris asiatica | reverse complement strand
GAAGAATACTACCAACTTCTTCAATCTGAAATCAATCAAACATGAAATCAAGATATATTGATAAAGACTAAAAATTGAAATGCAAAGCTTGGAAACAAAGAGGAAATATCTGTAGTTGGAAAATTTGGCGTTGGTGATAAAAATGATACAGAAGATCACATGATATAATTTTGCAAGACCAATGACCCATTCTTTCCAAATACCTTTTTAAAATAGCATAAAAGGTGATTGTGCACATGGATTTCATCAGATGAAATATATAGAAATCAATTCACTACATTAATGGAAAGAGACAATGGAAAAGTTCATTTTCATCAGCCAAAACAAGGCCAATAGCAGAATGTGGAACAGACCATAAATTGCACATATGCAGTTCAGGCTGAGAGAAAATAAAACAAGTCCACAAGAGTCAAAATACAACCTTGACCATATCCCACCTGAATTTAGAGACAATCTCAAGAATGGATATAATGCATTAGACACTAATGTTATGGTGTCGGTTGTTGTTAGGTGCCATCAAGTCAATTCCTATGTACAACAGGGTGCAATACTTCCCAGTTCTGTACCATTCTCACAGATGAGAGCCTTTCCATAGTCAAGAAAGCACAAGTAAACATTTTCTGCTTTCAACCAAGATCCATGTGATATCAGCAGTGGCATCCCAGTTCCATGTCCTCTTCTGAATCTGGCTTGCATTTCTGGCAGTTCTTTGTTGATGTACTGCTGCAGCTAGTTTTGAATTGTCTTCAACAAAATGTTACTAGCATACAATATTACTGATATTTTTCAGAGATTTCTGCATTCCATAGGGTCACTCCTCTTTGGAATAGGCACAATGATTGGTTATCTTTCAGTTGGTTGGCCAGGTCTCTGTCTTCTAAATTTCTTAGCATAGATAAGTGAATGCCTCTAGCATTGCATCTGTTAGTTTGAAGAATACAAATACTCAATTTGTATCCCATGAATTATTGGAGACTTGGAATTCACCAGTGCCTTCATTGCAGCTTGGACTTCTTTCTTTAATACCATTGGTTCTTGATCATATGCAACTTTTTGAAATGGTTAGAAATCAAACACTTCTTTTTAGTACAGTGACTCTGTGTATAACTTCCCTCTTCTTTTGATATTTTCTGCTTCATTTAATATTTTGCCCATAGAATACTTAAAAATTGAAAGAAGAGGCTTGAAATTTTTCCTTAGTTCTTTCAGCTTGGGAAATGCTGAGTGTTTCTTCCCTTTTGGCTTT
>NW_006408602.1:12941173-12945035 GCF_000296735.1 Chrysochloris asiatica | reverse complement strand
GGAAGAAGTGCAGCCAGAGTGCTCCTTGGAGGCCAAGATGGCCAAACTTTGTCTCTCATACTTTGGACAAATTGTCAGGATGGACCAGTCTCTGGAGAAGGATATCATGTTTGGTAAGATGGAGGTGTCAGAGAAAAAGAGGAAGACCCCCAGCGATACGGATTGGCAAAGTGGCAACATCAATGGCTCAAGTGTGGCAAGAATAGTGAGGTTGGCATAAGATCAAGCAGTGTTTCATTCTGCTATGCATAAGGTCGCTGGAGTCGGTACTAACTCGATGACACCTAACAACAACAACAAGGTATTTGTATTTTCTACTTTCTGAGGACGTACCATACTGTTTCCAAGAGTAGTTGAACCATTTTTCAGTCCCACCAACAGTGTAGATGGGTCCCAGACTTACCTCATCTTGGCAAGCATTTATTGCTCTCTGTCTTTTAGAACTTTGCAGTTAGTATTGTGATGTTTATAAATTTATGGAGATTTGTTTTGTGGCCTAACACAGTGTCTGTTCTGGAGAATGTTCCCATGTGCACTGGGAAAGAATGTGCATTGTGCTGTTGTTGGGTTGAATTCTCCGTACAGATCTCTGAAGTCAAGTTGGATGATAGTGTTGTTTTGGCCTCTGTGTCTTTGTTGAGCTTCTTTCTGGTTGTTCTATCCTTTTTAGAAAGTGGCATATTAAAATCCCCCACTATTATTGTAGATTTGTCTATTTCTTTCTTCAAATCTATTAGACTTTGCTTTTAATTTTTTGGAGCTCATTCATTGGGAATGTACATATTTGTTGTGTTTATGTCATCTTGATAAATTGACTATTTAATCATCAGATAATGTCCATTTTTATCTATCATGCCGGGTTTTGCCTTAAAGTTTATTTGATCAGAAATTGGTATTGCCACTCCTGATCACTTTTTATTGCAATTAGCTAGCCATATTTTTTCCATTCTTTAACTTTTAGTCTGGTTTTTTTTTTATATGTAAGGTGTGTCTCTTGCAGACAGCGTATTGAAGGATCTTGTTTTGTTAACCATTCTTTCACTCCCTGTCTCTTAACTGGTGCATTTAATGCATTGACATTCAGTGTAATTATTGATAGGTATTAATTAATTGCTGTCATTATGTTTGTTTGTTTTTGTGCGTGGTGCTGCTGGTTTCTTTGCTCTGTATGCCTTCCTGTGCTGAGTTCATGTTTTTTTTGTCTTCTTTCTTGTCAGTTTCTTCATAGTTTTAATGTTTCCATGGTCTTGGATTTTCATTTTCTTGGAATGTTGTGAAGTATTCATTTTCTTTGAGGTTACCATATATTCTATTAATTTTTTTCCTGCACTTAAATAAAATAGTCTATTTTATCCTGTAATCTACCTGACCTCTTCACCACTTGGATCTCTGTTCCTATGTTTTATCTTCTTTCACATTGTAATTGTTTTGGTCATAGACTGACCTCCCAGATCTCCTAAATTCATTCTTATAATTTTGTTCTGCTCTGGACTGTTCCATCTGATTACTGAGTTTCGGGTGGTGTTGCAATGTATTTCCATCTCTGGTTGTTGTCTTTTCTTGTTGGTTCTCAGTCCAAAGAATTCCCTTTAGGATATTTTGAAGTGCTGGTTTGACTTTGAAAAATTCCCTTAACGTCTGTTTATCTGGGAATGTTTTCATTACACCTTCACATTTGATTGACAATTTTTCTGGGTAGATGATTCTAAATTGGCAGTTTTTCTTCTTTCATGTTTACATATTTGTCTACCCATCTCCTTCTTACATGCATGATGTCTGCTGAGAGATCAGAGCTTAATCTGATTTGCTTACCTTTTTAAGTAACTCTTCTCTTTTCCCTAGCTGCTTCCAGTATTCTTTCCTTTTCTTTAATTTTGGAGAGCTTCATTATGGTATATCTTCGTGATTTTCTTTTGAGGTATATGCTTCCTGGGGTTTGTTGAGCTTCTTGAATACTTATCATTTCATTTTTCAGGATGTTAGGGAAATTTTCTTCATGTAGATTTTCAACTATCTCCTCTATGGACTTCTGTTATCCTTACTGTTTTGGAGTGCCAATAATTCTTTAATTGTTCCTTTACATGTTGTGTAACATGTATCTTAGACTTTCTTCAGATTTTTTTAAATCCTTTTTTCTGCTTGTTCTTCTATCTTAGCAGTATTGAGAGATTTGTCTTCCATCTCCCTGGCTCTGGTTTCCATCTCTTCCATTCTACTCCTTTGGCCTTTCAGTGTATTGCCCATTTCTGATATTTTCTTATTAATCATTTGGACCTATTTTTGCAGGTTTTGAATTGTTTCCAATGCTGTATCTATCTTACTTGATTATTCCTTAGCACTTTCCTGACTACTTCCTTATTTTTCTCAACCCTTCTGTGGAACATTTGGATGCACCTCAATATCATTCTCCTGAATTCCTTCTCAAGTAATCCACAGCTTTCCTCCTTTTAATGGAAAATCTAGGTCTACCCCCAGCTCATTTGTCTCAGTTACTCTGTGTTGTTTCAGGATATGTGCTGATATTGTCAGTTGTTTCTTAGGTATCTTCAATAATTAGACGTGTTTTCAATAATTAGATGCATGTATGTTGATGTATTATTAAGCTTTCTGATTACCTACTAGTAGATACGATCAGGAGATGGGCTTCCCTTCTCACTTTTCTTTTACTCAACTCATAGTAACTGTAGCATGTGTTGGCTGTCTATCTGGTGTATAGCAGCTGGTATTGGCTGTTGCCTGGATGGTAGGATTTTATAAGGTGTGATTGTAGCTTGGCTATATGACCGCAATTGCTGTCTCTTCTTTGGTAGCATATGGAGAAAAAGATCCTTCCCCCAACAAAGGTTTAAGTGGGACCAATTAAACAGCATAAAAATGAATTGGATAATACAACCTTTAATAAAAATAAAAATAAAAAAAAGCCTATAGCAAAATATGAGTATGACTTTAACGCCCTTCTCTTGTTTTCATATCTTCTAGGCTGCCTGAGAAATTTCAAGATGTTACTGTTTCTCCTTATGACACAACTCAGGATTTACTTTTCCACCTGTTTTCTTTTTAGGCTGTCTCTCTTCCCCTCTAGAACCCCATTCAGGTGTTTCTTCCAGTGAGAAACAACTCTGGTCTGGGTTTAGCCATTCTGAGAGACCATTCAATTTTAAGCAGTTTCTGAAGATTCCCCCCCATCTTAGATTCTGTGTGCAGTGGTCTTTACTGAGCAGATCCATGTACATGCATAATTGAACCCACCAGGGATTGGGAAATGTCCACTTGCTCAGGCAACCCCTCTAGACACCAGAGGGGAGGTACACAGATAGTGTGAGAAAAATGAACAGAGAAAAGTTCGCACCTTTATCTCAGAGGATTGGTCAGACCTCTGTGGTGGGAGTGCTTCTCTAATCCTGACCCTGCTCACTCACACCTAGTGTGTGAGTCTAGGCTGCACCTAGACTCACAGGCAGCTACAGATCAGAAAATACCACCTTTCTTGCTTCTGCTACAAACTCCACTAGGAGAAAGCCTTCTATCTTTCTAAATTTTCCTTTATACATAGTACAGAGTTCTGGGATAGTCCCCTGAAAGTACTTCATCAGTAGTCTGTGTTATTGCTGGTGGAGGTCTGCAAGGCAAGTCTCTCTAATCCACCATTAAGCCCCATCTTTCCCTCTTCTTATATTATGTTCTTGATGTCATTCTACAGCTCTTCTGAACTTCAGTATTTCGTGTCTAATGCATTAATCTGTTCTTGAGATGGTCTCTAAATCAAAGTGGAATATGATCAAGGTTATATTTTGGATCTCATAGACTTGTTTTCATTTTCTTCAGCTTCAGCGTGAACTTGTATATGATTGATTGATGGTGT
>NW_006408602.1:12922760-12940815 GCF_000296735.1 Chrysochloris asiatica | reverse complement strand
GTTAGCTTTAGAATGTGTGGGGGAAGGTAGAATACACACTGAATAGTTTTCATTTTGTCTAGTTGTGTCTGGTAAAAGGAAATGGGGATAGGATTCTTTTGATTCAATAGTAAGTTTAATCATGACTAATTATGATTGTCACAATTGTAAAGGTGGAAGGTGTGTAACAAAAAGAGGGGAATAGTTAATATTACATTCAAGGAACAGAGGACCCTAGAACTATCAAGAGAGAAGAGCATGACCAGAATGTGGGGCCCTAACTAGAGAAGCAGAGATACCGGAGATAAAGGCAGAAGTGACGGTATTGAGAGAGAGCAGATGAGGACTTTAGGCTCATGGAAAGAGCCATGAGGCTCATGGCAAGAGCACCAGCTATATGCTGGTGGCCAGGAGGCAAGCTTGCAGAAGGTGCCCTTTGGTTGTTTAAACAATTGTATATTCCTGTGTGTTTTGTGTACATAAACAAAGAGAGAGAGAGAGAGAGAGAGAGAGAGAAAATAGAAGCAAATATTGTTAACTGATGATGCATGGAGGTGATTGTAATCATTGCAATGAAACAAAATATGATAGATTGAGTGCAGAACTGATGTTCTCCATGTAAAGTATCATTCAATTCATTATCTTCTGAACCTTCACTAACAGTGCTTTTGACTTCCTTAATTCCAACACTCTCTTCAAGGCAGTGCAGGATTTTACTGTGATTGTTATTGTTGTCATTAGATGCCACTAAATTGGTTCTGACTCACAGTAACACTGTGTGCAACCAAATGAAACACTGACCAGTTCTGCACAATCGTAGCTGTGTTTTAGCCCGTAGTTGTAGTCATCATAATAATTAATCTAGCTGAGGGTCTTTCTTTATTCACTGACCATCTACTTTGCTAAGCGTGATGATCCTCACAGGAGCTGAGTCCAAAATACAGGAAACAAAATTTTGCCATCCTTGTTTCAAAAGACTGGTTGTACTTCTTCAGAAACAATTTTTCTTCCCCTTTTTTGACAGTCTATGGTATACTCAGTATTCTTCATCAACATCGTAATCCATATGCATTAATTATTCAGTAAATTTTATTGTTCAGTTATGCACTCTTCAGTTTTTGCTTGCATATGAAGCAATTGAAAACACTATGATTTGGGTGAAGCATACCTTAGTCCTCTAAGTGACAACTTTGTGTTTTTTTGTTTGTTTTTTAACACCTTAAAGAGGTCTTTTGCAGCAGATTTCCGACTTCAGCAGAATAGTTAATTTCTTGACTACTGCGTCCATGGACATGATTGTGGATAAAAAGAAATTCTTGACATTAAATTTTTCACTTATCGTGATGTTGATTATGGGGTCAGTTGTCAGGATTTTGTTTCTTTAAACTGAGGTGTAATTCATACAGAAAAACTATAGTTTTGAACTTTAAAAGTAAGTGTTTCAAATCTTTTGCTTTCAACAAGCATGGTTGTGTCATCTGCATATCACAGTGTGAATCTTCCTCCAATCCTGATATCTAAATTTTCTTCAAATAGTTCAATTATCAGGTGATTTACTCAGCATACAGATTGAATAAGAATTGTGTAAGGAAAGAACTTTGGCACACTCTTTCCTGATTTTGAATCACACAGTATTCCCACACAGTATTCTTTCCTAATGACTGGTTCCCCATGAACACAATTAAGTGTTTTGAAAATTGCATTCTTCAAAATTTTATCGATAAATTGTTATGATGTTCACAATTCAATGATTTTGCATAGTCAATAAAATATGATAAGCATTTTTCTGATATGTTCTGCTTTTAGCCAAGAACCATCTGACATCTGACAATGAGATCCTTGTTTAATGTTCTCTTCTGAATCTGGCTTGAATTTCTGCCAGTTCCCTATTGATGTACTGCTGTAACCATTGTTGAATGGTTAGCAAAATTTGCCTTGTGTGTGATATTGATGATGTTGTTGTTTTAAGTATCATCCAGTCAGTACCAACTAACAGAGACCCTGTATAGGGTTTCTAAGGAGCCACTGGTGTGTTTGATGCACCTATCTTGTGATTCAAGCCAAAATTGCAGTTCAAATTGACCTTTCAGTCCAGTGTCTATCCTCCAGTACCACACCAGGACTGATATTAATAATATTGTTAGATAACTTCCACATTTTGTTGTATTACCTACCTGACTTTGGAATGGGCATAAGTAAATATCTCTTCTGATTGCTTGGTCAGGCAGCTTTCTTCTAAATTACTTGGCAAAAACCAGTAAGCACTTGCAATAATGCGTTTGTTGAAACAACATTTTTTATACACTGTCAATTCCTGGAGCCTTTGTTTTCACCAATGACCTTAGTGCAAACTGAATTTCTTCCTTCAGTATCATTGGTCCTTGATCATATACTACCTCCTGAAATGACTGAGCCTTGACTAATTCTTTTGGGTGTAATGGTTTTGTGTATTCCTTATGTTTTCTTTTGATGCTTCCTGCCACTGCCATTGAGTTGATACTGACTCATATTGACCTCATATAGGGTTTCCCAGACTGGAACGGTTGGTGCATTTCAACAGCTGGCCTTGTGGTTAGCAGCTCAATGTGGAACCCACAACAGCACCAGGACTCCTTTATCTGCCCATTTGTTATTGTAAAGTGTCATTGAGTTGATTCCAATTCATAATGACCCTGCATAGCATTGCTGAGGCTTTGAAACATTGTAGGAGCAGAAAGCTTCATATTTCTATTTGCTTCTTGTGGTTGTTGTTGTTGTTGTTGTTGTTGTGAGTGCTGTAGAGTCAGTTGTGACCCATAGCGATCCTGTATAGGGTTTCCAAGGAGCAGCTGGTGAGCTTGAAGCCCCAACCTTACAGTTCAAATGGCTTTGCAGTCTGAATCCTTTAATATTATTAGTTGAAGCCTCATTGTTTTCTCTTCACTCTTGAGAAATGCAAAACAAATATTTCCCTTTTTGTTTTCTGATTTGAGATCTTTGCACATTCCATTATCATATTTCACTTTGTCTTATCCAGCCTTTTGCTCAGACCTTTTACTTCATTATTTCTTCCATCTGCTTTAGCTACTCTCAGTTCAAGAGCAAGTTTCAGAGTCTTTTCTATTATCCATTTTTATCTTGTCTTTTTCCCTACTTTTTAATGACCTTTTGCTTTCTTCTTGCATGATGTGTCTGATATCATTTCAAAACTTCTCTGGTCTTTGGTCATTAGTATTTATGAGTCAAATCTGTTTTGGGGAGGGTCTTTAGATTTGAACAGAATGCACTCAACATTTTATGTTGCTTCTCATGGACTTGCTTTAATTATATTCAGCTTCAACCTGAATTTGCATAAGAACCGCTGATGGTCTGATTCCCAATCTGCCCAGGCTTTGGTCTAATTGATGATATTGAACTTTTCCATTATCTCTTCCCACAGATGTAGTTGATTTGATTTCTGTGTATTCCATCTAGCCTGTTCCATGTGTGTATTCACTATGCATGTTGATTTACATGGTATTTGCAATGAATAAGTCATTTGTCTATCAGGAGATCAAAATTCTATCAGGGGATCCCTGGCATTGTTTCTATTAAGATCAGTTTCCAACTACAATCTTCTTTTAACTTTTATATTCCAACCACCAGTAATTATGAATGCATTTTGAATGCATATTGGATCAATTTCAGAGTGCAGAAGTTGGTAAACAAACATCATTTTTTTCAACTTGGATAGTAATAAATAGTACATAACTTTGAATTAGTCATATTAACTTTTACTATTTTTTCTTGCTGTTTTAAAATGTCTGACTCATTGTGATCCTTTATAGGGTTTTCAAGGAATACTTGGTGGATTTGAACTGTCAACCTTGCAGCTAACAGTTCAGTGTTTATCTTACAGAATCACACCAAGACTAGGAAACCATATGTTGTTGTAAGATGCCATCAAGTCTGTTCTGAGTCATAATGACCCTATGTACAGCAGAAAGAAATACTGTCTAGTCCTGAGCCAACCTCACAAATGTTGCTGTTGCCATTGTATCATTGCTGTTGCCACTGTACTAATATACCTCATTGGGAGTGCTCCTCTTTGTCACTGACACTCCACTTTACCAAACATGATGCTTTTCTCCAGAAACTGTTCCCTCCTAATAACATGTCCAAATTATGAGAGATGAATCCTCACCATCCTGACTTCTAATGAGCATTCTGGCTGTACTTCTTCCAACACAAATTTGTTTGTTCTTCTGGCAGTCCATGGTACTTTCAATATTCTTCTTCAACACCATAACTCAAACGTATCAATTCTTCTATGATCTTCCTTATTCATTGTCCAATTTCTCATACATATGAGGCAATTGAAAATACCATGGCTTAGGACAGGTAACCCTTAGTCCTATCATGACACTTAACACTTTAAAGAGGTCTTGTGCAGCAGATTTGCCTAATTCAATGTACCATTTGGTTTCTTGGCTGCTGCTTACACGAGTTGATTGTGGATCCAAGCAAAATGAAGTCTTTGACAACTTCAATCTGTTTCCCATTTATCATAATGTTATTTATTGTCCAATTTTGAGGAGTTTTGTCTTGTTTACATTGAGAAGCATCTACATCAATAATTATTTTATGTCTTTTTCACTTCCAGCAAACAAGGTTATATCATCTGCATATCACAGGTTGTTAAAGAGTCTTCCTCCAATCCTGATGCTACATTCTTTTTAGTGTAATCCATCTTCTTGGATTATGGTCAGTTTAAAGATTAAGTATAGTGAAAGAATACAACCCTGGCACACAACTTTTCTGATTTTAGACCATTCAGCACACCTTTGTTCTTTTCTAATGATTGCCTGTTTGTCTATGTACAGGTTCCTCATGAGTACAATTAAGTGTTCTGGAAAACCAATTCTTCTCAGTGTTGTCCATAGCTTGTCATGATGCACATAGTCAAAAGCATTTGTATAGCCAATAAAGCACAGGTAAACATAATTCTGGTATCCACTTGTTTAGCCAAGATCCATCTTACATCAGCAATGATATCCCTAGTTCCACATCATCTTCATAATCTGACTGGAATTTTTTTATTCTATGTCGATGTACTGTTACAGCCATTTTGAAATATTTTAAGCAACATTTTACTTGCATACAATACTAATTATATTGTTCAATGATTTCCACATTCCATTGGGCCACCTTTTTTTGGAATGAACACAACTATAGATCTCTTCCAACAGGTTGTCCAGGTAGCTGTCTTCCAAATTTCTTGTAATAGATAAGTGAGTGCATCCAGTGTACCATGAGTTTGTTGAAAGATTTAAATGTATACTCTGTCAATTACTTAAACCACTTATAACAAATTGCATCTTCTCATAATTGCCAATACCTTCAATGCAGGTTGGACTTCTTCCTTTAAAACCATTAGTTCTTGATCAAATGCTATCCCTTGAAATGGCTGAACATCAACCATTTATTTTTGGTAAAGTGATTCTGTGTATATCTTCCCTCTTCTTTTGATGCTTTATGAATAACTCACTATTTTTTTTATGGAGGTGGTGGTGTGCTGTTGAGTTGGTTCTGACATATAGCAACCCTGTATAGGGTTTCCAAGTCTGTAAATATTTACAGGAGCAGAAAGCTTCATCTTTCTCTCGGAGAACTGCTGATAGTTTCACACTAGCTGACCTTGAGGTTAGCAGCCCGACTGGTAACTAGGTTTTGCACATTTCATGCTTGACTTCTTTCTTGAACTGTCCTCTGAAACTTTCCATTCAGCTGCTTGACTTCCTAATGTCCTCCATTCGCTTTACCATGTTTACGTTGGAGAGCAACTTTCAGAGTCTATACAGGACTATTGCAGTCCTGGTAAGGCATTGTGGGCTAATGAGTTGGACTGCAAAGTTGGTTTGATCTGAAGGTCAGCAGTTCAAGCTCACCAGTTGCTCCTCAGAAACACTATAAGGGGTCACTATGGGTCAGAACAGGAGCTCTGGTAGTGTAGTGGTTACGAATAGGGCTGCTAATCTCACGGTCAGCAGTTCGAAACTACCAGCTGTTCCGTGGGAAAAAGATGAGGCTTTCTGCTCCTGTAAAGATTTACAGTCTCAGAAACCTGTACAGGGTCACTATGAGTTGGAACTGACTCCACGGCACATAACAACAACAACAATGGGTCAGAACAAACTCCACAGCTCTTAACAACAACAACATACAGGACTATTATTGTTGTTGTTGTTGTTGTTAGGTGCCGTCAAGTCGTTTCTGACCCACAGTAACCTGGTATAGAGTTTCCAAGGAACAGCTAGTGAGCTTGAACCACTGACCTTGCAGTACAAATGACTTTGCAGTCTGACGCATTAGCCCACAGTGCCACTCATTAGCCACAGCGCCACTCTACTCATTACCCAAATCCAAATCACTTTTGCATTTTAGGTATCTGTTACAGCAGCGCACCACTCTTCTGTCTTATTTATCCACTAACAAATTTTGTTTTATAACAGAAACACCACAAGTGGGACAGTTCGGAGATTATACATTCAAATTCAGGTCACCAGATATAGGGGAAGGCTTTCCATCTCTGTCAGTTCCGGAGCAAGTTCTTGTCTCTCGTCAACATCTGTGAGCCTGCATTCCATGGAGATCTACATGTGTCTTGCCATCAATCTTCCCCTGAATAAGGAGATTCTGAGTGATTGACCCCAAGTTCAAAAGACAAGCTTCTCTCCCAGCTCTTCTTCCTTGTGTGTTGTCAGTTCCTTCCTGTCTGCCTTCTTTTCTCTCCTGTTCTCTATTGTAAGAATTAAGGTAATGCAGTCTGTATTCCAGGGTAATTCCTTTTATATCAGATCTGGATTGTGATCTGAGTAAGGGTGTTACTTCCCACCTTAAACCACTTATAACAAATTGCATCATCTCATAATTGCCAAACACCATTGAGAATAATGGCCCAGCCAAGTTAACATATATTTTGGGGGGACAAAATTCAATCCATGAAATTTGCTTAGAACAATGACTTGCTACATGAGTTAATTAAGTACCAAACAAAAAATATTGCTTGATGAAATTAGCAAATAAAATTTGCACCATGACATATTCAAAGGATTGATTTATTATGGATACTAGAGAGTAAGTAAATATATTATCAAGCATGTTAATGGTGTACCTATGTAAAGAGTGCATTAGATTCATTTAAAATCGCTCATTTTCTCTTTTTCTTTTTATCCTAGAATGGGAATGAGAAGATTTAAGAAAATTTTATTATAATTCAGGATCTCTTATTAGTTTCATGACCTCCACTGTAGGCACTAAATCTAGGAAGCAGTTTAAAAATTCCCTTTTACTTACATCTGAATTGAAAATTATTACAGTTCTTCTCCAGCTCTGAATAAATAGAGATATATTTTTTCTGTTTGTAATAAAAAATACACTAAAAACAATACATTTTCCTCACTAAAGTATAATTTAGAATTGTAAACTGTCAGACAGTAAACATTCATTCAATTGATCAGTCAATATTCTTAATGGATTAATTAATGGAATTCAAATATTTTATATCTGTAAGTGGGTACCAGTAAAACTGTCTGCTTTATAAAATACCATTGCAAATTCATGACAGAGAATAGAATCCACAGGCAAATCATATTATCTCCTCCCCTTCCCCCATCCATAAGTTGAAAATGGTTCTTATATCTACTTCTGACAGCTGCATTTTCCCTTCACTGCTGAATGCCCTTGCCTCCAATGTAGTTCACAGAGGAATGATAATTTACCTTTCTCAATAAGAAATATATGTTCAATGGTTGGGAGGAAAGAAAAGTCTCATCTACTTGTTCATTTCAAATATTTTCCAACAAACTTACTCCAGTTAGATTAGCTTTCTCTGAATATGAGAATGGGAAGTCTTGGAAGAGAGATTCCATTTCCCAATGTAAATGATGTGATAGTTTCACAACTCAAGTGACTGAGATATTTTATTTCACATTTTCTCAATTAGGGTAAAATGCTCTGTAACAAGTGAACAGTGGCTTAGGCTTGCTTGAGAAAATTAACTGAAAAGCAAAGAAAATATAAAGTAATTTTTATGTTTTTAGAAAAGCTAACTTATGGTGGTGGTTATGTGCTGTGGAGTCAGTTCTGACTCATAGTGACCTTGTACAAGTCGTCTGAGTCTGTAAATCTTTACAGGAGCAGAAAGCCTCATTTTTCTCCTGCAAAACAGCTGGTAGTTTTGAACTGCTGACTTTGAGGTTAGCAGTTTGATTTGTAACCAATATGCTACCAAAGCTCCTTAAGTTATATAATAAAGAAAAAACTTTTGAGGGAATTAGTACAATATATAAAATTCCCATGCCATATCTATTGATTCTAATCATATCAAATTTAACTACATTTATATTGCAGACTATTATAACAAATTTTTAAAGTTATGATTTAATCTTATTTTCAATTGATTCAGTTCTTTTTTTAAAGATATCTGTGTTTATGTAAAATTGAATAATAATTGGAAATTCACATCAAGTCATTAGAAATTTGACATATAAATAAGATTTTGATATGACATCAAAATTATATATCTACTTTAAATTGATTGCTTAATAATACTCAAGGGTCTTAAATTGCTTGTTTAATTGATTTACCTTTTTACTAATGGTGTAAACTCTCTGAAGGAAAGATTTGAGACAATAAAATGCTGAGTATTTAATGGGATGGCTTAAAAATATTTTTGTTGTATTTATATTTATATTTTAAATTCATACTTTATTACAGTTATTAAAAAATCTTCATTGAACTTATATTTTAATACTTCTTGATACAATGTACAATATTTGTTTTCTTGAGTTTTGTTTTATATAATAGTAATATGATTTTTGGCTTTTTATTTACATTAATATTTCATACCTTTGCTCAGGATTTATTTTTGTTTGTGTTCTATCTTTTCTCTGACTTACAATTTTTCTCTGTACCATAATTTACTATGCTTTTTAAAACTCTGGTATTTATATTTCTTAATAGAAGATTTAGACCCATTTAACTTATATTAAACCTGTGTTTGGTTTAGTTTTAAAAGCTTGTGAAAGTTTTATATTTCTCTATCTCACAGATTTAACATATTATTCAATATGTCTCCTCTAGCCATGTCTGCAACTCCCACCAAGCAACTTTTTTCCTGATGGGTCTGGGTGAAGAGAAGGTAGGGGAAGGTGTTGATAGAATTATATGACAGTTGTCAACGATTGTTAACAGAGTTGATCATGATTGTAAAACTTGGAAATCTAACAAGCAACTTGGTCAGTTTTGCCATCCTGCTGGGTATAAAATGAGCTATGTTGGTGGTATAACTGGTCTGTTGGCTCCTACGCTTGACTAACTAAGCTCACTTCTGTATGCCTTCCAGTTCTTGAGACTTCAGCCAGTGGTCGGATTTGATTGGAAATTTTCCATTTTCCATAGTGTAGTGGTTATGAGTCGGGCTGCTAACCTCAAGGTCAGGTGTTCGAAACTACCAGATGTTCCATGGGAGAAAGATGAGTCTTTCTGCTCGCATAAAGATGTACAGCCTCAGAAACCCTATGCAGGGTCGCTATGAGTCGGAACTGACTCCACGGCACACCACCACCACACAGTGTTATGAGTCAACAGCTTTTTCTGTTTAGTAAGGAGAATCTTCCAAACTTACGTCTGAACTACAGATTTGGGAAATGCCACCTGTTTACAACCAAGTGAGCCCATTTCCTTGGTGACCCTAGAGTTCTGTAAGGTGTTGCAGTGAATTTCAGAACCCTGGGAATTTGGGGAAGATGTCGAGAAGAGGAGTAGTGATTGATACTGTTGTTGTTGTAGTTATGTGCCTTGGAGTCGGTTCCGACTCATAGCGATTCATAGCAACAGGGTTTCCGAGGCTGTAAATCTTTACGGAAAACAGAAAGCCTCGTCTTTCTCCGGTGGAACAGCTGGTAGTTTCGAACTGCTGACCTTGAGATTCGCAGCCCGATTCGTAACCACTACACTACCAGAGCATCTTGTGATTGATATTAGGGATTCTAAAGTGGTATAATATTTTAAGAAAGTCAGACATTTAGGATATCGTTAACCTTAACCTGAGAGGGACCAGCCTTATGCTGACCCTTTTAAAAGAAATGATTGTTGCTTTTCATGTCAGAATTGCAGGGCTCACTGCAACAGCCCTGAATCCCTGGAATATGTGGTTTTGAGGAAAAGGGGATAAACAGAGAATGAGAAACTTTGGTTTTTGAATAATATTTAAAAAAAAAAAAAGGGCAGGTGTTATGTTATAATCACTTAGCCAAGGCAAAAAACTATTCATGAGGTTTATAATTGGTAGGTGTGCATTTAACTTCTGATGAACTGACTATTTGATGCATATGGAAATGCAGAGTGATTGGGAAAGGGCTGCTAGACATACAGTTCCTTTGTTTCTGCTATCAGTAGTAGATACAATGACAAGGGGGAAAATAGACTGGTTGTAGCACTGAACCCAGCTCAGAACCATTTTAGTCAGAACTAAGACCACTTGCCTTAGACCACACTCAGAAAGGAAAAAATGGGTTAGAGCAACAAGAAGTACTCCTATTATGACTAGTCACCAAGAAGATAGTCCAGGAGGGGAACAAGCTAGCCCTAAAACTATTGAAATGTGTAGATAGATATCATCAGCTTCCTGAGAAGCCATTACTAAAATAGACCATGAAAGTGACTAATTTAGAGGCTGTTGTTGTTGTTAAGTACCATCAAGTCAGTTCTGACCCATATCTACCCTGTATAGGGCTTCTGAAGAGCAGCAGTGACCTTGAGCCACCGACCATGTGCTTCAAGCCTAACAGGCAGTCCAGCGCATTAACCTGCATTGCCATTTGAATACTACAGATTGAAAGAACATGTTTAGATTAATTCAAGATCCCCACAACTTACTATGTAACAGTCAAGAATAGTTATACTAGACACATTTACACTGAAAGTTAACCCAGATGAGGACAGCCAGTTTAGTTGGCTGGATCAAATTTGCAGTAAGATTGATCTAGCCTAAAAAAGGGAAACTGCCCCTCTTCCTCTCTAAATACTCAATGAAACACTCCAAAGGAAACAGTTGACTTGCTGCATATAGAAGCAATGTTAGAATGTTTTGTGGTAATAACAATTTTTATCCAATGAGCATATCATGGCATATATGGCAAACAAGAGACCCCCTTCCTCATGGGCACTCCATTTAACCTTATTACTGTGAAACAAAGCAACAATCCTGAGAAGTCATGTTGAATTTGTTGGCAAAATATTCCCACATGGGTTTTGTAGATGCCAAAAATATAACAGTAATTCACAGGTGAATTTGTTGTTGTTGTTGTTAAGTGCTGTCGAGTCGGTTCCGACCCATAGCGACCCTGTACAGGGTTTCCGAGGGTGTAAATCTTTACGGGAGTAGAAAGCCTCATCTTTCAATGGGAAGAGGCAATTTGGAAAGAACTTAGTCAAGTAGAAGAGAGATTTAAAAACGGTTACTGAGAAAACGGATGAATATAGCAGACATTGTTGGAGTAGATAAAAAGGTTCTAATACAGTATTACAGAAGATTGTGTAGACCAAAGGGAATGTGTGCCAGTACCCCAATGTTAAGGAGGTCTAGACAAGTTTGTTCCATTCATCCCATTCAGGAGGAATTTAGTAATGGAAATTACAGGTGAATTATTTGAAGCAGAGGCTCCGCTAGTTAATCAAGATAAAGATTGACAAAGATGTCAGGATCTTCTTGTCCCACCCCTGCCAGGGGACTCTAGGACATATGTACATATATGGGTAAAATGGCCATGGAGTGGGGAAGAGACCTTCTTCGGGCTCCCACTCACAGGCGCCCAATTATACTGTAAGCCCCAAACCCATTAATAATATATTGAAGAAGCCCAAGACTTGAGAGATATGGGGTTGCAATGGTTGATGGGATTAAGATGAAAGTTTGTATAAAAACTGAAAGATTTAAACAGATTTTGTATGAAGTAGTTAGATCTCCCTTACCTGAATGTCTTATTAGCAATGAATAATATATCATTTGTGTTCAAATGGGAGCCTAAAGAACAATAGGCTATGACTGAGTTACAGAAAGCCATCTCACTCTCTTTGCCTTTAGAACCTTATGATCCACATTCATGATTTTAGAGGTGTATACCATACGTGCATATGCTGATTGGAGTTTATGGCAAAAACCTGAGGATGTTACCCTATAACAACCATTGGGATTCTGGACTAGGAAATTTGTAGATGCAGCAACATGATATATGTCATTTGAAAGACAATCACCTACTATTGGGCATGAGTTGAGACTGTCTCAATGACAGAAGGACATACAATCATCCTGAAGCATGAGATATCTATTATACCATCGATGATGTCAGAAAACACTCAAATAAGGCAATGCATGAAAATTCCATTAATAAAATGGAAATTATTCAGACAAGAAGTGGCTACTGATGAAATGCAAGGAGATACCACTTTATGTACAAGCAGGTAGCTTCTTTTACCATACGTGCTACCCTTGAACCACCTGAAAAGTTTATGGAGCTCATTGCCACATGGACAGATCAGCAGAAGACTCTTTGGTTAACATATGACAGTTCCAGAATATGTAGATAACATTTAATATGGAAGGCTTTTGCATCAAGACCAGCACATGGAAAGACCATGATTGAGAGTTTGTGTGTTTGGATTTTTACTGACTGATAGGCAGTGGCCAAGAGTCCAACAATATCATTAGGCAAATGAGCTATAGAAAACTGTAATATTAAAGGGGCAACCATATAAGGTATTTCAATTGCACATCAGAGTAGGACATATTGATGCTCCTCAGAAAAAAACCCTTCTTGGATCACAAGGTAATGGAATCAGCAAGTAGACATGTCGGTACACTCCCTTGAGGTGAACAATTGGGTTTATAAAATTAGCAGATATAGGAGTGCTGCAGCAATGCAGAGATCTAGACACATCCTTCTTACATCCTCTGAAGCACAAAATGCTAATGGGGATTGTTCTGTCTGCCAGAAAGAAAGACAGAGGTTGCTGATGGCTATGGGATAAAATTTCCCAGGGATAGGCCCTGCATATAGTAAGCAGATTATGTCAGACCAATGACAACAGCAGTACCAGGTGGCTACAGGTAGGTCCTTACAGGAATAGATACTTACTCTGGACTGGGCTTTAAATACACCATGATGGCTGCAGGTGCCAAAATAATTTTATGGGATTAGAACAAAAGATACTGTACCAGTTTGGGCCACCAAGTTATATTTTCTCTTACTAACGAATAGTTTCCAGCAATGGGTAAGTAAACACCTTATTAAAAAACATATCATGTTGCACACCACTCTCAGAGTAATGGTTTGTTAGCAAATTTGAATGAGCAATTGAACCATTTATTTAAAACTAGGGGAGATAAAGCCATGAAGGAATATAGCTCATGTGACTTATGAGTATACTCACATTCAGTGTAGAGGGTGCAAAGGGAGATCACTACTGTATAGATTTCTGGGTTTTTAGGGGGTGTATGAAGAAAAGGGATGGTGGAAGGCACTAGTGAGACTGTACCATTCTTAGCCATACCATCAGAAGTTATTTTTATCCTACCAAAGGCTGTGGTCCCGGGACCAGGGATGCAGCTCTGAGTACCAAAAGCAAGGGTTATCCCTCAGCAGAAGACTGTAAGCTGGCACTGACAGTACTATATTGCCTAGTGGTAAAGATAGCCCACTAGTCTTTTATCTATGTAACCCTATCCAACATGAATGGGAGTGGACCGAGAAGGAAGCACTTACTAGTCTGGTCTTGCTGCCAGCAATCTGGACTGGCACAGCAGTGAACCTGATGTCTCTTCCCAAGGTGGCAAAGTTTGGGTAAAATTAATGACAAATGGAAGGAAGGAGAAATAATAACTGAAAGTAAAGGAATGAATGAAAAATGGCCTATAGAGCAGGGAAAATCTAATATATAGCTGGTACTAGCAGGAGAGACTAGAACAAGGGAATAATCTTCTCTAAGTTAAATTTTATAAGAACGAGGAAGAGTGAAAATGAAACAAACTTTTGAAGAACCTGACCAGATCAGATGGACATTTACAGGAGACCTGAATGGCCAATAACCTGAAAAATCTCATCATTAGGATTCTGTGTCATACTGAAGGACTAATTATTAATAACTATTTAGGATTGGGAAGGGAAAGTTAATCTTTTATATAGGCAAAAGGAAAATGGCTAGAAGAACCATGGGTTGCCTGCAGTGCACTGGATTATTTAATATGCCTCTTCTAGCCATGTGTTTAAAGCTTCCACCAAACAACTTTTTTCCTGATTGTTGTTGTTGTTAAGTGCCATCGAGTCGGGTCTTTTTTCCTGATACATCTGGTAAAAGATGGTGGGGGGAAATGCTGATAGGATTTTATGGTTCAGTTGTCAGTGATTGTTAACAAGGTTAATTGTGATTGTAAAAACCTGGAAATCTGACAAGGGGCTTGGTCAATTCCACCATCCTGCTGGGTATGAATGAGCCATTTTAGTGATATGAGTGGGTAGTGTGTGCCTATGTTTGCCTAAGCAAGCTAGCTTTCATCTTACTACCAGTTCTTGGAACTTGAGCTAGTGGCCTGACCTCATTTGCTAGCTACCACAACCTGTGAGCCAACAGTATGATTTTGCATGAGTGAGGAGAATCCTCCAGACTGATGTCTGAACTGCAGATGTGGGACTTGCCTATCTCCACAAATATGTGAGCTATTTTCTATATGGCCCATGAGCTCTATGATACGTTGCAGCTAAATTCGAATCCCTGGGACATGGGAAAGCATATTAAAAGGAGGAATCGTGGCTGATATCACAGATTATGAATGGCAGAGCATTTTAAGAAAATTGGATACTTGTGATATCTCTAACCTCCACCTCATATACTGGTCTTAAAAACTATGTATGTGTGTGTGTGTGTTCTGTTAAGTACTGTTGAGTTGGGATCTATATATAAATCCAACTTATAGGGACCCTGTATAGTATTGCTGAGATTAAATCTTTGTAGCAGCAGAAAGCCTCATCTTACTCTTATAGAGTGGCTGGTGGTTTGCAATCCTTTGCTTATCCAATGTACATGGAGTCCTGGTGTGGCTCTGTAGGAAAACACTAGACTGCTGTCTGCAAGGTTGGCAATTCAAGCACACCAGCTACTTCTCAGAAACCCTACAAAGGATCACTTTGAGTTGGAACTAACTCAGCAGCACTTCACATAATGCTTTTATAATCATTTAAGTATTATTTATTTTTAAAACTTTATTAAGTAATTGAAGAATTCTGAATATAAACATGTATCTTATTTCTGTTCAGTTGCTCTTTAACCCTTAAAATATAATGTGTAGGTTTTTAAATAAATATGTACAGAAGTGTCCTTTATGTCATCTTAATAGGAAACAACAGTATAACAGTTCAATTTAAAACTATTACATTTTTGTATCTTTGCATGAAGTTTTTAAAATAAAAATAATGTGGTGAGTTACAATATCATATTTATGAGTAGATAAATTGATGCTTTTGAAACTTAAACATTGCAGTCAAATCTAAGTTGTTTTATTTCCCTCTTTTTCACCTAGTAAAAAAATGACCTGAAGAAGGGTGTTTGAAGAATGTTTCAGCAGGTATCAACCATCTGTGTTAGGGGTCAGAGGTGCTGTCAAATGTGCTATCTTAAGCATTTTTGACTCAAATTGCTCTTGCCTTTCAGTAGTGATTTGACATTTGAA
This sequence comes from Chrysochloris asiatica, assembly GCF_000296735.1. Classification (NCBI taxonomy): domain Eukaryota; kingdom Metazoa; phylum Chordata; class Mammalia; order Afrosoricida; family Chrysochloridae; genus Chrysochloris; species Chrysochloris asiatica. The sequence continues at coordinate 12,925,091 of NW_006408602.1, read as the reverse complement.
AATTTAAAAGAACTTAACATTTTTTCAGGGATTTAATTAATAACTAAGGACATAACAGAATCATCTTTCTGCAATGTTTCTACATTAGTTGAAAGCAAGGAACATTCAATTAAATAATGGACAAGGTACTCTTGAGGCATGTGTGTAAACTTGCTATATAACGATTTCCTTTTATATTAGCAAACAAAAGGCTAATAAAATTTGGTAGTTGGATAGAAAGATGTCCCTTTAAAAAGCATTTGGACTTCTCAGGTAGTCTTTGTATGTCTTACAGTCACCAAAAGCAATTCAATCAATATGGTGACTGCTCTCTTATGTCTACAAATTTGTCACCCACCACTTCCATGGGTTTCACTGACAGGACTCCTGAGTGGATGCATTACTCAAAGTTTGAATATGTATTATTAAGGCACTTTTACATATAACAAAAACATTGCTCTAAAATATATTGCTTGCTTTTTAATAGAAATATCAGAATTTGTGCAATGGTTTTCATGACAAGTGTTATTACAGATGAGATGATGTACAAACATCATTAGGCAGTGCTCGTTTATAATCCAAATGTTAATAGGTGCTGGATTTTCGCAAAGCGTAGATGATCTCCCTGAGTTCTATTCAAGGTCATGCTTCTGATTTGCTTGTGTAATCTTCTAAAAAGTCACTGGTGTGACTTTAACCTAAATCTAGAGGATTTTTTCACCATCTGTGAAAAATTAGGTTAATAACATATGTTTATTTGTGAAAGACTTTGTTATTCTCAGAGTAAAAAAGTCATAAGTGCAAATTATTGTTATTGTTGTATCTATTAATTGCTGAGGATGGTTTCAGTGCACCTTTGCTATTTAAAAATCTTGCTTGCAGCTGTGAAAACATTATGTTTAACACAAACACTTATCAGTGATGGCTGGTGCAGAACACACAGGGAAGTCAGCAGCTGCTGGAGGGGACATTTATTAAGAGCAGAATGAGAATGTAAAAATATTATAGGTATTATTCAAAAAATGGAAATGTTATGTAATTGAAACATTCACATGTTTATAATCCAAAAGAGGATTCTGGTGTGGAGCTATTGCTTTCTTTTGCTAGTGTCAATCTGTTGCCATTATCTTCTTCCTCTTATCTTGTCAAGTCTCTTTTCTTTAGCAGAGTTTGTTTTGTGGGCAATGTGTACTATATTTTTGTTCCCTGGTAAAGAATATGGTATTATCAAATATTACAATAAAATTAAAAGTAGAAAAAAAGGCTAAATACAGCAAATATTAGGAAAATATCTCAGTGATAATTACATATTCTCATTTTGTCTCTCCAAGTCCAATAATATTTTTCAATTGGGCACTAAACAATAATCTCAGAATAACATTGGGCTCTCTTCACTTCTGTTGTTTATTTTTTATTTTTTATATCCCTATACTGGAATCCTGGTATGGCACTGTAGGATAAGCATGTGACTGAAAAGTATGAAATTGGTGGTTCAAATATGTCAGTCATTTATTGAAAACCCTATGCAAGAACATTGTGAGTTGGAACTGATAGATAGCACTTAAAAACAACAGCATATTCCTATATTAAGTTAATTACTTAATCCAAATTTATTTATATTCATGAGCTTTTATTGTTGAGTTTTCCAATACCATTATGTAGATTGTTGGAACTTCTTGATATCAGAAGTTGTGATGCTGCTTAATAGAAACTTTCAGGCTGACAAGAAACAAGACCCTGACATGAAGGGTAACAAGAAGATCCAAAGCATCTCCTTACTTTTTATTCTGCCCTATGAAGATGAATGAAAATTTATCTATAAAACTTATACAATAGGGGGAAAAAAGAATGGGTTTACATTGAATGAAAGTATGATTAGTATAGTTTTTACAAATGAGAGAGAGAAAAGGAGCAAAAGAGATGCGGAAAGAGAAAGAAAGAAAGAACAAAATGTTGCAAAGGAAGAATTGACAATGTCCAGCATACCAGCCTAATAAATATAATCTTCACTTTCTACATCTCTTTTTCCCAGTTAACACCTCTCACTCTTATTTTCCCTTGTCTTATTTTTGTAATTTTCTCTTTTATTCTAGTCCTCAGCATTGTTTTCTCTCTAGACTGAGAATTTTAACATAAGACCTTCTAATTAATGAGAGAAAGAAAAAAAAAAAAAAAGCCATTATAAGAGTGTGTAAGGCACACATAGATATCAACTTGACTACATCTGTGGAAGGAAAAGATGGAAAAGCTCCATTTCATCAGTGAAGACAAGGCCAGGGGCAGACTGTGGAACAGACCATCAATTACTGATATGCAAATTCAAACTGAAACTGAAGAAAATGAAAACAAGTC
>NW_006408602.1:12899000-12920750 GCF_000296735.1 Chrysochloris asiatica | reverse complement strand
GTTCTGCTGTGCATGGGGTCGCTATGAGTCGGTTCCAACTTGATGGCACCTGACAACAACAACAAAGGCACTAATATGCAATGAAGCCATGATGAACTGAAGCAACCATTCAGATTCTTCAGGCAATAATCTGTAGTGGAAGTGATGCTTTACATTAGCAAAATTCAACATTTGTTCAAAATCTGTTTTGCTATGGATTAATGGGCTTTAGCTAATACACACTGTTTGGAACATGCTCCTTTCTAGCCATTTATTTTTAACCTCATTTGGAAAGGGTTGAATTAATACTTGATTTCCTGAGTGGTATAAATGACTAACTCCCTTGGCTGCTAACCAAAAGGCCTGATGATCTACCTTAGAAAACATCAGCAGTTTCAAGCTGTGCTACAGGGCACAGTTCTACTCTGATATTTATCATGTGTGAGAATGAACTCGACAGCAACTAGTATCAGATTATTAATCCTTTTTATTTAATTAATTATTCCATGCAAAAATGTTCTCTTGTGTTATTAACTTATTTCAGATATATACTCCATTTTCATCCCTACTTATATGCTGTCTCACCACAAATAAACCTGTTATAGTATTTTTTTGTTTGTTTCTATAAAAATATATTATTGTTTAAGCAAAATATGTTATTCTGTTTATTTTTATTTACCGAGCACTAAAACCAGTCCTTGGAAGCACTATAAAGGATTGCTATGAGTTTGAACCCACTAGATGGCATTTAACAACAACAGCAAAAATTTTCAGATCAATTTATGTGATTTTTAATCTAATGCTTTGGTAGTAACATCCTTTCAAATGCACTGACTTCTGTTTACCATGGCAGTTAAATTACTTGGGGTACTAAAATTTTCTTAGGGTTGTTGTTGTTGTTGTTAGGTGCCATGGAGTCGACACCAACTCATAGCGACCTTATGCACAGCAGAACGAAACACTGACTGATTCTGGACCAACCTCACTACTGTTGCCACACTTAGTCCATTGATGCTGCCACTTGGCCACTCCATCTTGTTGGGGTCTTCCTCTTTTTCTCTTAGGGTAGGTATACAGAAGTTGTTAAGACTAGTTTAGTTTTACTACAGGTGAGAGCCTTCTTGTATCTCCATTGAATGCCATAGTTAATCTTTGTGGATTATCAAACCCAAAACAAGTCAGAACAAGTGACATTACTGAAAATAATGAGGGAATATCAAAATAAACAGATTAATAAAAAGATAAACAATACTAAATATGTGTATACTTAATAACAATACTGCAAAATGCATTAAAAAAAAAATAAAAACACTGGATACACCTGAAAAGAAAACTAGATCTACTAATACAGTTGAAAATGTTAACATTCTTCTTTTAGAAATACCTTAACAGCAGTGTGATAGTTAAGGTTTTATGTCAACTTGACAGGGCCCAATTCTAAGGGGTTTCACAGTTCAGATGTAGTAATCCCTAATGATGAAATCTAACAAACATCCTGTAGTCACCCTCATGATGTGATAAGCCTTGATCTAAGTATTCTGTGTTTTAAATACTCACTTCTATAATGTTAATGATCAGGCTTTCTACTCCCGTAAAGATTTACACCCTCGGAAACCCTGTACAGGGTCGCTATTACATAATGTTAATGAAGTTGAATGTATTCTATAGGATTGGGTTGTATCGTGAGTCATGTCATTCGAGATATAAAAGGAGAGAGAAGTGAGCAAAGAGAGGGGAACATACTACCACCAAGATGGAATGCTTCCATTGGACCTGTATGCATTGCACCTGGGATCTGTGTACTGTGAAGCTTCTTCATTCAAGGAAAGAATGATGCCAAGACACATGTAAATCTCCAGGAAATTCTGGGCCTACTGATGCTGAAAAGAGACAAGGACTTTTCCTCAGAACCAGAGATCTAAATTTGGATTCATTCTCCTATACTGTGAGAAAATAAATTTCTGTTTGTCAAAGGAATTAATTTGATTTATTTTAGTTATGTTGTTGTTATGTGCCGTGGAGTTGGTTCCGACTCATAGCGACCCTGTACAGGGTTTTCGAGGCTGTACATCTTTACAGGAGTAGAAAGCCTCATCTTTCTTCCATGGAACAGCTGGTAGTTTCAAATTGCTGACCTTGAGGTTAGCAGACCGATTCATAACCACTATGCTACCAGAGCTCCTTTATTTTAGTTATAGCAGCACTAAATAACTAAGATAAGCAATATCAACTAACTTACAGAATTGGCATTTTTAAAATATTATATAAATAATGATAGAATATAAAATACTTTTTTTCCAAGAGTGAATTGTACCTATTTTAAAGTAGTCCATGCACTAGTTGATAAAGTAAGACTCATTACATTTAAAAATGTTGATACATACAGTGTATGTTCTCTGTCCAAAATAAGATAAAAAATCAATACTATAAATTTGACTGGAAAATCCCCAAATAGTGTGAAATAAAATAAAACCCTTATAATTAATGGATGAACCCAATGAAAATGCAATGAAATGATAAAAATATATATAGCACAATGCAGCCAAAATAGTGACATTGAAGGAATTTATAATGTTTAATTAATAATTGTAAACACTTTCACAACATAAAATTGAAAATCTGAATCATGTCAATTGTATTAAATACATTAATGTTGTTATTAAAATATTTTCACTAAGAAATTTGAGGCCAGTATGGCTTCAATGGTAAATTATATTAAAATTTTAAGTAAGACATAATATTAATTTCACACAAATTAAAAAAAAATACAAAAAGATGATTTCAAACTAATTACTGAACCCATCATAACATAATCAGAAAACAACATAGGGAAAACATTTAACAAAGTACATTATTATAAACAGAAAAAAATATTTAACAAATTGTTATTAAGTCAAATCATGCAATTATTAAAAGGATAAAACATTGTAATTAAGTTGTATCTATCACAGGAGAGGAAAGTTGATTTTGCACTTGAAAATCTACCAAAGAACTGTATTGATTTGATGGAGTAATGAAAAAGAATCATAAGATTACCTCAAGAAAGTCAGAAAAATTATTTGGCTAGAAGCATTGAATGCACATTCATTTTAAAATCTCATCATACACCATATAAAATAGGGTATCTTCAATACAACATAAGGCATACTACTTTCCACCAAATATCAGGACCAAGAAAAATGTGTCCATTCTTATCACTTTTTTCGACATTATATTAGCCATTCTAGCAAATGAGAATGGAAAAGAAAAAGAATTTTTTGCCTGAGTTATGATAATACTGGTAAACTAGAATGAATATAACCAAAGCTACTAATAATAAGTAATAGCATTGGCAATGACCAATTAGAGAATGGGAAAAAAAAATGTTATTCACTCTATCATAGGGAAGTGAGGTGATTCCATAGCATAAGCACTGGACTGTAAACCACAAGGTCAGTGATTTGAATCCACCAGCAGATTCACTGGAGAAAGATGAGGCACAAAGATTTACAGTTTCAATAAAAATAGGGCCACTATGAGTTGCAACGACAACAGCAATAACAACAACAAACATAAACTGGAGTAATTTTAACAAAATATGAAGAAGATATGTGCTCTTCATGCACTTGCAATAAGTAAAATTAAAATTAAATGCAATATAGTTGCTGTTGTTGTTAGGTGCCACACAGTTGGTTCTGACACACAGCAACACTATGCACAACAGAACAAAATACTGTCCAGTACTGTGTCCTCACCATTGTTGTTATACTTGAGACCATTGCTGCTACTTTGCCAACCCATCTCCTTAGAAGTCTTCCTCTTTTTAAATTATTCTTTAATTAGTCAAAAAATGAAGTCATTCTCCAGAGACTGGTTTCTCCTGACAAGTTCAAAGTAAGAGAGATGGAATTTTGACATCCTTGATTCTAAGGAATGTTCTTGTTGTACTTCTTCCAAGATAGATTTGTTTATTCTTCTTGCAGTCCATGGTACTTTAAGGTCTTCCTTATTCATTGTTAAGCTTACACATACACATGAGGCAATTGAAAACACCATGACTGGGGGCAGGAGCACCTTAGTACCCAAAGTAATATCTTTGCTCTCAAACATTTTAAAGAAGTCTTGTGCAGCAGATTTGCCTAATGCAATACATTCTTTCATATCATGACCAATGCCTCCATGAGTGTTGACTGTGGATCCAAGCAAAATGAAGTTGTTGACAACTTCTATCTTTTCTCTGTTTATCCAGTTGTGAGGATCTTTGTTTACAGTGAGATGTAATCCACACTGATGGCTTCATAGTCTTTCATCTTTATTAGTAAGTGCTTCAAGTTCACTTTGATTCTAGCAAGAAAGTTTGGGTCATTTGTATATTACAAGTTGTTAATGAGCAACCACTCTGATGTAATTTTCTTAATATAATCCATCTTCTTGGATTATTTGCTCAACATACAGATTGAATAAATATGGTGAAAAGGATACAACCCTGGCTCACACCTTTCCTGATTTCAGATCATTCAGTGCCCCCTTGTTTGATCTGAATGACTGCCTCTTGGTCTATGTACTTTTCCTCATAAGCACTCCTAGGTGTTCTGGAATTCCCATTATTTTGCAATATTACCCATAGATTACTGTGACTCACATAGTCTAGTGCCTTTGCAAGTGTATAAGGCACAAGTAGATATCTCTAGTGTTCTCTGTTTTTAGTAATGATCGCTCTGATATCAGCAATGACAGCCTATGTTCGACGTATTCTGAATCCAGCTTGACTTTCTGGCATCTTTCTGTAGATGAACCATTGCAATAATTTTAGAATTACATTCAGCAAAATTCTACTTGCACGTGATATTAATGATATTGTTCAATGATTTTTGCATTCCTTTGAGTCACATTTTTTTTTTTTTTTAATGGGACCCAATACGAATCTCTTCCAGTCAGTTGGGCAGGTAACTGTCTTCCAAATTTCTTGACATAGAGCAGTAAGGACTTCCAGAACAATAACAAGTTGTTTAAACATTTCAGTTTGTATTCCATAAGTTTCTGCAGCCTTGTTTGTTGCCAATGCCTTCAGTGCAGCTTAAATTTCTTCTTTCAATATTATTGGTTCTTGATCATATTCTACCTCTTGAAATGGTTGAATATCGAACATTTCTTTTTGATACAGCGACTATGTACTCCTTCCATCTTCTTTTGATCCTTTATGCATTGTTCAATATTTTACTCATAGAATCCTTCAAAATTCCAACACAAGGCAAGAATATTTTCTTCAGTCCCGTCTGCATGAAAAACACTAAGTGTGTTCTTTGCTTTTTTGCTTTTCTAAATCCAGATGCTTGCACATTTCATTATAATACTTGAGTTTGTCTTCTCAAATTGCTCTTGGAAATTTTCTGTTCAGTTCTTTTGCTTCATCATTTCTTCTGGTTGTGTTAGCTTCTCTATTCTAAAGACCAAGTTTCAGAATCCCTTTTGAAACAATTTTAGTCTTTTCTGTCATTACTGTTATCTTAATATTCTTTTGCTTTATTCATGGATGGATGATGTTTGTAATTTCATCCCACAACCATTCTGGTCTTTGGTCTAATGCATAGAATTTCATTTTAAGATAGTCTCTAAATTCAGTTGGAATATATTCAAGGTCATGTTTTTGCTGCCATTGACTTATTTTTATTTTCCTTATCTTCAGCCTGAACTTCCATATGAGTAATTGATAATCTGTTGTAGAGTTGGTCCATGGACTTGTTTTGTTTGATTATACAGAGCATTAACATCATTTATTTCTACTGACATAGTCAATTTAGGTGTCCCGGTATGGTGCTGTGGGTTAATATGCTGGACTGCAAGGTTGGTTTGAAACACAAGGTCGGCAGTTCAAGCTCCTTGGAAACCCTATACAGTGTCGCTATGAATCAGAACTGACTTGAAGGTACTTAACAACAACAGTGGCAATAGCCAATTTCACTCCTATGTCTTCCATCAAGAGAGGATCACCTGTATATTTTGGTTTAAAAAGTGCATTTGCAGTGAATAGCTCATTGGTCTTGAAAAATTCTATCATACAATCTTCAACATCATTTCTATCAACAATGCCATATTTTTCCAACTATGAATCCTTTCTCTTTGTTTTCAACTTTCCCATCCTAATCACCAATAACTATCAATGTATTTTGATTTTGTGTTTAATCAGTTTCAGACTGAAGAATTTGGTAGAATTCTTCAATTTCCTCATCCCTGAACTTAGTGGTTGATGTATAAATTTGAAAAATAGTGGTATCAACTGATCTTCCTTGTATGCATATAGATAGTATCCTATCACAAATAACATTGTACTTCAAGATGGATCTTAATGCTATATTTAAAGATCAATGTAAAGCCATTCCTATTAAATTTACCATTCCTGAGATAGTAAACCATATTATTCTCTGATTCAAACTGGCCACTAAAGGTCTATTACAGCTCACTAATGCCTACAATATCATTCTTTATCTGTTACATTTCATTTTTGATGATGTCCAGTTTTCCTAGATTCACACTTCATACAATCCACTATCAGATTATTAATGGATACTTTCTTTCTATTTTGAGTTGTGCACCATCAGCAGATGAATGTTTTGAAAGCTTTGTTCCATCCACATCATTAAGATCAACTCTGCTTTGAGATGGCAACTCTTCCCCAGTTGTATATTGAATGCTTTCATATCTGAGAGGTTTATTTTCTGACAGTGTTTCTGATGATGCTCCACTGCTATTCATAAGATTTCTAGTGGCTATCCATTCAGAAGTCATCCATCTCTCTTTCTTCCAAGTTTATCTAAGGCTGAAGCGCCAATGAAATCTGTCTACCATCACTGACCCTGCTAGTATTTAAGATACTGGTGGCATAGCAGTATCACAGCATCACACAAGGCACCACAAACTGAGAGATGAGTGGTAGAATTGGAATGTACTGTTGCCAATATCACATATGATGTTTAATAGATTTTTAAAATGTGAAATCTGGTACAGGAAGAAATCAAATTAGACTTGTCTACTCATCATGAAAACTTGGATGCAAATCACTGACATACAAATTTCTTCACAATACTTCTTTTCGAGATAAAATTATATTGCTTGGCATGGAGTCCAGGTGTGTCACTGTTGGATAAGTACTGGTCTGCTGAACACAAAGTTGACAGTTCAAACTCACCAGCTACTCCTTCCTGTATAGGGTTGCTATGAGTCAGAACCGACTTGATGGTACTTAACACCACCAACAAAAAGCAGCATGTGAATCACCTAATTTGACAAAAAAATATTTAAATGTTCTTTTAGCTATTTTAAGAAATGTGTACCATACAGGCAGTGATTTTTTTTTTCAATCCCTGTTATTTGTATTCTTATCCCTAGTGTTGAAATACATTTATTCATAATCTTTGAATTATGCTTTCTGTTTTAAGTAAAACATCTGTGCATTACCACCCGCCTACAACCACCCCTGCAAAAATGTGGATTCTGGCAAACTAACAAGAACAAACTGACACAACAGATATACTTAGCTGTAGGTGGGCAGAGGTTCTACCATCTGTGGAACATGCCACTTATGGTCACCTGAAAAAGGTTAGATAGGATGGAATGATATTTATGAGGCAAAGTTATGTAAAACTAAGAAAAAAATTCTAACTTTATGTGGTTGTTGTGACATATATAATTAATATAGTTAAAATAAACCTTGATACAATTTCACTTCTTTAATGAAGTTTCACCAAACATTATTCCTGGAATTTTTGTTCCATAATTTATTAGATTATTTAACTTATTATAAAACAGTATGTTGTTTAAGATGGTAAGATATCTCCATCTATTTTTTTGAATATTTTTTATTAATGCACACCATTTAAAGGATCATGTCTAACTGAGAATTTAGAAACTTTTGCTGTGGCAAAGTTAGTTATATGAGTCTCCTTATTCTATGGCACTTGTTCAGATTCTTAGTTATTATTGGGATGGTTTCATTTTGAAAGTGAAGCTAAAGTCTATCAACTAATTACAATGCATTTTTAATTATAAATAATTTAAGTTTTTATTTTCTTAAACAAGCCTTTCTAGATCATACTAATATAGCTTAACCTCAAATATTTACTTCCTTTTACTCCTTTTCAAGAAATTTGTTTTCAGTTCATAGGGCATTTATTTAATATTTTATATGTGTAAATGATTAAAATTTATAAAATAAATAACATTGCATATAATTTTTATATTTTAGAATTGCTATTTTATAACATAAAAGCAAATTTAAAATGTGTGAGAAACTAGATCTACTACCTAGATCTATTTTCTGTGTCAAATATGATGAAAGTATTTTGTTTGCTTTTGAAAATTGCAGTACCATGAATATCCAAGTGCAGAATCCATTTTTAAAAAATTCAACTTTATTGTTATAGTTTATAGCAAGAAAACATTCATAGTATAATGGATTTTTTTTTGATAAATACACTATCTCATGTTATTATTGCCACAGCAATTAAAAATAAGATATTGCTATGATCACAAAATATTGCTTTGTGCCAATATATGTCACTCAACTCCCAACTCTTCCCAATCACTGGCCTCATACAATACTGAACTGTTTTCTGGCCCATAGATTATTTTTACTTGTTTTAAAATTTTATAAAGTTATATCTGGTTTTGGTTTCTTTTTTGTTTTGTTTTAAGCCTAGCATTTTATTTTTTAAAAATTGTTCCTAAAAATTCTCAGTAATATGAGTATTATATTGATGAATACAGACAATTTGTTTATCCATTCACTATTTGTGAGACATTTATTATGCTCAACTTTTACCCATTATGAAAAAAACTCATTATGAATATTTGTGTGCAGATCTTTGTATAAACTTATATTCTCCTTTCTTTTGGATGATTACCTTGGTATAAAATTGCTGAGTTATATAAGAGTAAATAAAAAACAAAAGTATTGCTACAAAGTTACAAGAAATCTTTATTAAACAAAAATATCAAAATATGAAGCTATTTTTTCTCAACTTATCCTCTATCTAGGTCTATACCTTCTGAAGGCAGTGTTTCTCTTTCTCTATAACCCTTCCCCAAAGAATTCTGTACTCTTTGATGTTGTTGTTGTTGTTAGGTTCAATCATGTCAGTACCAACTCATAGCGACCTTATGCACAGCAGAACGAAACAATGCCTGATCCTACATCACATCAAATGGGATATTTGCATCCTCAAGGGATTCAAATTGTATTCCTTTTAAATTTCCTTTGAGTTTTGGGAACAAAAAGAATCTGAAGGGGCAAAGAATTCATATGTTGAATTAAAAATATATATATATATATATTTATCATACTATTATATATTCCATTTTCTAACACCATTAGTAATTTGTGAGGGTTCAATTGTTCTTTATCCTCCCTGTCCTTAGTATTTTTAAGTTTAGCCTGTTGGTAATGGCCATTTTATTGTTATTCTAATTTTAATTTTTTTTCTGATAGTTACAAATTTTAAGCATTTTCCATGTGTTATAGGAAATATATTTTATGTGTGGTACTTTAGATCATTTGAACTGCAAGACTGGCAGTTCAAACTCACCAGCCACTCCTCAAAAAACCTATGTAGGGTTGCTATGAGTTAGACCCAATTTAAGGGCAATTAACAACAACAACATGTGTAAAAGTATGTGTCTTTCTGGGAGCTGCAGGGGCAGATGTGGCTGCTGTTCATCATGCGTCCTGAGTGCAAACACCTCTTTTACTGGAACAGGCAGTTGGAAAGGATACAGTGTGTTTGACTATGATATTGGACTGAATGACAAAATTGAGCTACTGGTTCATTCAGACCCAGATATTCCTAGGACTTCTAAACAGACAGATGCACAGATTAAACCCTGCCCACCTAAAATAAAGAAAACTCCAAATGTGGGACCTTCCATCAACTGTTTACATTCACTCATGCATTTATTATTGATCCTGGAATTGGATTCTATAAAGTTAAGAAGTTAGAATGATGCCAGTACCTTTTAAAAGCCTCCTAATTGTTGCCCTTCCAGATCACATCTCTCTCTAGCTCCCTAAGAGGTAAATAAATGAATTGGTGGATACCCGAGATGTTGGCCTTGGTACTTGGTTTGAAGCACATATACATAGTATCACTAGAACTTCTAATGGACATTCACATGGCAAAGATGTACTGAAGAATAGCAGTTCTTATACAAGGACTTATGGGCATGTGTAAATCACAATCCCAAAGAGAACGTCAATACATTGGACAGTGTACCCTCGATGTCTAATTCAGACTGTGTTATGGCTGATGAAGATGTTATTCATCATATCGAGTATGATGAGTAAGTGGTCATACTACTGAGGGTTTCATGCTTTTGTTTGTAGAAGCAGAGCCTTCCATTTGAAGATTGCTTTCAAGTAATTGTCTCTTTAAAGAAATCATGCAAGGAATCATGTTCAAGCTATGATTTTTTTGTTTTGTTGCTGTTTGGTGGTTGTAATTGAATGTATAAAGACAAATTTTAATGCTGCCCAGTTATCTCCAGCTCATAGGTGGTTTGTGATTTCGACCCTAATACCTGACTTGATTTATGATATCAAAGTTTCTATTTGTCTCTTAACAACAACAACAACAACAACAACAATAAAGACTACAGCCTTCAGTATGTACTGCACCTCAATGAAAAGAGAACAAAAATCATTACAACTGGACAAATAAATAACATGATAAATGGAGAAAAGATTGAAATTGTCAACTACTTCATTTTGCTTGGATCTACAATCAACAGCCATGGAAGCAGTGGTTAAAAAATCAAGTGATATATTGTATTTGGAAAATCAGCTGCAAAACACTTCTTTAAAGTGTTTAAGAGCAAAGATATTTCCAATCAACTTACATGCATGGGCAAGTTGGGCAATGAGTAAGGAAAACTGGAAGAATCGATCATTTTAACTGTGGTATTGGAAGACAATATTAAAAGTATAATGGCCTGCTAGAAAACCAAACAAATCTGTCTTTGAATAAGTGCAGTTAGAGTGCTCCTTAGAGACCAGGATGTAGAGACTTCATCTCTCATACTTTGAACATATTAGAGAAGGGCCAATTCCTTGCTTGATAAAGTGGAGACTCAGCAAAAAGAGGAAGACCCCAACAAGATGGATTGCACTAGTGGCAAAAACAGTGGACTCAAGGGTAACAACTATTGTGAGGATGGCAAAGGACCATGTAGTGTTTCATTCTGTTGTGCAGAGTTGTTATGAGTTGGATTTGAATTGTCTGTACCTAACTAGAACAACAACAACAGCATCTACCTATCTGAATTACAAATCCTTTGTCTAATCTGATTTAGACTTTTTTGTCCTTTGTACTGCACATAATTTTTGCTCTTAATGGCTTACATTCTCATTTTCTTAGCAATGTCTTGAAAAGAAATGTATATATTGATTTCTTTGTAGTCGGTGTATTATTTTTATAGTTTTTTTTTAAGTTTATCAACATTATATTTGCATACACCAAATTGTAGAAAATGTTGTATTTTACTTCCTTTGAGCAGTTAACAGTTGGAGTTTTTACACTGAGGTATATGGTGTAACATGAATTGAGTTTTATATGCAGACAAGGGTTGAGATGTTTTCTATCTGCCTCCATATGTTCACTGAATTGCAACATCACTTTTGTTGGAAAACAAATTCTTTCCCTATTAAATTATCTCACTGTTGACAATAAATTAGTTTCATGTATAGATTTATACATGTTTATCTCTATGTCAGGATTATACTATCTTGCTGACATGGTCATTGTTAGCTGCCTTCATGTCAACTCTGACTCATAACAACCTAATGAAAATGTGGCCTGTCCTACACCATCCTCCCAATCACAGTTAGATAAGTTTTTCAGCCCATCGCTTCAGGCACTGTGTTAATCCATCTCACTAAGAGTCCTTCTACTTTTGCTGACCCTCTATTTTACCAAGAATGATGTCATTATCCAGAGATTGGTCCCTCTAGAAAACATGTACAATGCAATGGACACAAAGTCTTTCCATTCTGCTGTATTTAGTCCAACATAGATTTGTTTGTTCTTCTGGAAGTTCCAAACCACATTTCAAATGTACTAATTTTAATTTGGTCTTCTTTATTCATTGTCTACCTTATGCATGCTTATGAGAGAGTTGAAAAGACCATGGCTTGGGTAAAGCACACCTTAGTTCTCAAAGTGACATCTTTGCTTCTTAAGGTTTGCATTTAAAAAGTCTTCCACAGCAGATTTACTCATTGCGACATGTCCTTTGATTTATTGACTGCTGTTTTCATGGTTATTATTTGTGGATCCAAGTATTAGGAAATTTTTTGGTAACATCAATATTTTTTTGTTTTTGCATATTTGTCCAGATGTAAGGATTTTAAAATTTCTTTATGTGACATTTAATCCATACTGAAGCTATAGTCTTTGATCTTCATGGGCTTGTGCTTAAAGTTGTCTTCATTTTGACAAGCAATATTGTGTAATCTTTATATCACAGGTTGATAATGAGTCTTCCACTAGTCCTGATGCCATATTCTTCTTCGTGTCATTCAGTTTCTCAGATTATTTACTGAATCTCTCATTATCTGTTGGTCAGGGAGCTGTCTTACACATTTCTTGGCATAGGTATTATAGTATTTTCAGCATTGCCTCCATTTGATGAAGCATATTAATTGGTATTTTGTCAATTCAAGAAGGCTTGTTTTTCGCCAAGGCTTTCAGGGCAGCTTGAAATTCTCTCTTCAATATCATTAGTTCTTGATAATTTTGTACCTCCTGAAATGGTTAAACATCAATCTATTCTTTTTGGTACAGCAACTATGTGCATTACTCCATCTGACTTTGATGCTTCCTATGTTCTTCAGTATTTTAAATACCAGCAGGGCCATCCATGGTGGACAGGTTTCAGATGAGCTTCCAGATCAAGACAGACTATGAACAAGGAGAGACAAACAACTTCTGAATATTTAGTCACTGAAAACCTTACGAATAACAGAAAAACACTATCAGATATAATGCCAGAAAATGAGCCCTTCAGGTTGGAAGTCACTCATAATTTAACTGGGGAAGAGCTGCCTTCTCAAAGTAGAGTTGACCATGATGATTCAAATGGAGTAAAACCCTTGGGAGTAAAGCCCTCAGGACCTTCATTTGTTGATGGGACACGACTCAAAATGAAGAGAAACAACTATAAACATCAATTAATAATTGGAACATAGAATGTATGAAGTATGAATCTAGGAAAATTGGAAATTATCAAAAATGAAATGAAACACATAAACATTGATAGCTTAGGCATTCATGAGTCATTTAGTGGCTATCAAGCTAAATGGAGTCCCAGTGTGGCCCTGTGGGCTAATGCATCAGTTCAAGCTCACCAGCTGCTCCTCGGAAACTCTATACAGGGTTGCTATGGGTTGGAATTGACTCAAAGGCACTTAACAGCAACAACAACATTACAAAACATAATATACATAAATTCCTACTTTTTCAAGACTGCAAATATAAAAGTAAAACAAAAATAACTTAATTATACTCAATATATAAACTCTTCTGAAAAATACTATTAAAATTCTGAAAATATTTTAGAGATTATATCCCAAGATCATCATTAATAAAACAAATTAAGATTATAATAAAGAAGTACCAATAAGATGTTCACTTATTAGAATACTAGGTCAATTAGAATTTACTTAACACTTTTTCTTAGAAAGTATACCATCTTTATTTTCTTGCATAGCCATTTTGTATGCAAAATTCAATTCCCCATGGTCTCTGCATTGACTTCGTACACATCACCACTACCCTGCATTCTCTTTGTCTTCATTAACAAGATAGAGACTTGACACCCTATCTCCCCAAACAGGTATCTTAGTGGTTCTTAACTATGCAGCAATGTGCACAAGCACAGCTCTGCTACCAAATCATACATTTAGCTTGTTGTTGAGCCGTCAAGTTGATTCTGACTCATAGTGACCCTGTATAGGGTTTCCAAAGAGCAGCTGATGAGCTTGAACCACCGACCTTGCTGTTCAAATGACTTTGCAATGGGCTGGTATTGGTAATTTTGAATCTGGCAATCACATGGTTTACTATGCCAGGAATGACACATTGAAGAGGAATGGTTTTGCATTCATTGTCAAAAAAAAAAAAAATCATGCAGTACTATGCTGTCTATGATAGGATAATATCCATGTGCCTACAGGGAAGCCAAGTTACTAGCACTATTATTCAAATTTATGCACCAACCACTAAAGCCAGTGAGAATGAAATAGAAGAATTCTACCAACTTTTTCAATCTGAAATTGATCAAACACATAATCAAGATGTACTGATAGTCAGTGGTGATTGGAATGCAAAGGTTGGGAGCAAAGAGGAAGGATCAGTAGTTGGAAAATATGGCTTTGGTGATAGAAATGATGCTGGAGATCGCACGATAGAATTCTGCAAAACCAATGATTTGTTCATTTTAAATACCGTTGTTAAACAGCATAAGAGATAACTGTGCACATGGACTCACCAGATGGAATACATAGAAATCAAATTGACTACATTTGTGGAAAGAGATGGTGGAAAAGGTTCATATCATCAGCCAAAACAAGGCCAGGGACCATCAACTGCTCATATGCAAATTCAGCCTGAAGATGAAAACAAGTCCATGAGTGCCAAAATATGACCTTGAATATATCACACCCAAAAGTAGAGATCATCTAAAGAACAGATTTGATACATTAGGCCAAAGACGAGAAGAGTTGTGGGATGACATCAAGAACATCATGTAGGAAGAAAGCAAAAAGCCATTAAGAAAACTAGAAAGAAGACAAAGTTCAAAATGGATGTCTAAAGAGACTCTGAAACTTGCTTTCCAGTGTAGATATGCTAAAGCAAATGCAAGAAATGAGGAGGTCCAAGAGCTGGACAGAAAATTTCAAAGGTCAGTTTGAGAAGAAAAAGTCAAATATTACAATGAAATATGCAAAGATCTGGAGTTAGAAAAGCAAAAGTGAAGAACACACACAGAATTTCTCAATCTGAGGGAACTGAAGAAAAAAATTCAAGCCTCGACTTTCATTATTGAAGCAAATTATTGAATGATGCAGAAAACATCAAAAGAAGATGGAAGGAATATACAGTCACCAGTGTAGTGGTTACGAATCGGGCTGTGAACCTTAAGGTCAGTGGTTCGAAACTACCAGCCACTCCACGGGAGAAAGATGAGGCTTTCTACTCCCGTAAAGATTTACACCCTCGGAAACCCTGTGCAGGGTCACTGTAGGTCGGAACCGATTTGATGGCACTTAACAACAACAACAACAACAAACCAAAAAGTAGTATATGATCAAGAGCCAATGATACTGAAGGAAGAAGTCCAAGGTGCATGGAAGGAATTGGCAAAGAACAAGGCAGCAGGATATGATGGAATAAAAATTGAAATATTTCAAGAAAGGTGGCACTGGAGGCACTCACTCATCTATACCAAGAAAAATAAACAACTATCTGGTCAACTGATTGGGAGAGATCCATATTTGTCCCCATTCCATGCCCACAGAATGCAGAAATCGTTGGACACTATCTTTGATATCCCAGTTGAGCAAAGTTTTACTAAAGGTAATACAGAAATGGCTGCAAGGATACATTGACAGAGAACTTCTATAGGTTCAAGCCGGATTCAGTAGAGGATGTGAAATGAGGGATATCATTGCTGATGTCTGAAGGATCTTGGCTAAAAGCAGAAAATATAAGAAAGATGTTTATCTGTGCTTTACTGAGTATGCAAAAGATTTGAACTGTGTGGATCATGACAAACTATGGACAACATTTTGAAGTATGCATATTCCAGAACACTTAATTGTGCTTCTGGGGAATCTGTACATGGACCAAGAAGCAGTTGTTCGAACCGAGCATGGGAACACTGAATGGTTTAAAATTAAGAAAGGTGTGCGACAGGGTTTTGTTCTTTCACCATATTTATTCAACCTGTATGCTGAGCAAATAATCTGAGAAACTGGGTTATATGAAGAAAAATGTGGCATCAGGATTGGAGGAAGACTCATTAACAACCTGTGTATGCAGATGATACAACCTTGCTTGCTGGAAATTAAGAGGACTTGATACAACCTTGCTTGCTGGAAATTAAGAGGACTTAAAGTATTTACTGATGAAGGTCAAAGAGCACAGCCTTCAGTATGGATTGCATCTCAATGTCAAGAAAACAAAAATCCTCACCACTGGACCAATAAACAACATTCTTATCAAATGAGAAAAGATTAAAGTTGTCAAGGATTTCATTGTTCTTGGATCAACTATCGACTATCATGGTAGGAGCAGTCAAGAAATCAAATGATGTATTGCATTAGGCAAATCTTTTGCACAGGACCTTTTTAAAGTGTTGAAGAGCAAAGATGTCAGCTTGAGGACTAAGGTGTGCCTGAACCAAGTGATGGTATTTTCAATAACCTCGTATGCATGCAAAAGCTGGAGAATGAATAAGGAGGACCGTAGAAGAATTGATGCTTTTGAAATATGGTGTTGGAGGAGAATATTGAAAGTACCATGGGCTGCCAAAAGAATAAACAGATCTTTCTTGGAAGAAGTGAAGCCAGAGTGCTCCTTGGAGACCAGGATGGACAAACTTCATTTTTCATACTTTGGACATATTATCAGGAGGGATCAGTCACTAGAGAGAGAGATGTTTTCAAAGTGGAGGGTCAGACAAAAAAAGGAAGACCCCAGCAAGATGGATTGGCAAAGTGGCAGCATCGATGTGCTCAAGCGTGGCAACAATTGTGAGGGTAGCCCCGGATCAGGCAGTGTTTCGTTCTGTTGTGCATAGAGTTGCTTTGAGTCGGTATGGACTTGATGGCACCTAACAACAACAACAACTGTGTCCTTCAAACTTTTTGCTGATAGACTCCATCAATATTGCAGCACAATTCCTAAAGTTTGTCTTATGTTATTTCAGCCAAGAAATTCTTAGTGTTTGTTCTGCATTATAGTTTTCCAACCCCAGGACTTTGCACATTTAATTATAATGTTTTACCTGTTTTCTTCAATTACTTTTTGAAACATGCTCAACTTTTTGACTTCATTATTTCATCCATGTGTTTTACCTACTCTGTGTTTAAGAACAAATTTTAGACTCTCCTCTGAGATCCCTTTTGGTTCTTTTTTTTTCTAATATTTTTAATGACCATCTATTTTCTTCATTTATGATATCCTTCATTTCATCTCAAAACTCTTGAACTCTTTTTTCAGCTATATTAAGTGCATGAATTCTGTTATTAAGATGGTCTCTAAATTCTGGAAGGTTATATTCAAGGTTATACATTAGTACTTTTAAGAAACTTGTTATTCTGACTCTTTGAAGGTTTACAGAAGAGATTATCAGTTTCACATTCAATATATCATATGCTTTGTTTCATCTCATTGATTGCAATCCCCTGAATGTCACAATAGTTATCACACTTCCTCCCTTATTTCTATTTCACCCACCTTTCCAATTCTTCTGAACTTTTCCATTAAGCAAATGTTGCCCTGGTTATCTTGAATGGTTGATCATTCCACAGTGAGGGTATCTTATTATTGTTGCTGTCTCCCCCACCCACCCCATATTCTCATCTACCACTTGACTGAAAATTTGGCAACAAGGGTCAGTTCCAGACTTGAAGAGCAGACACGGGTTATAGTCTCAGGTTTCTCTTGTTTCATTCTGATCAGTGAGACCAGTCTATTTTATAATTTTAAATTTTGTTCTAAATTCTCTCCCACTCTATCCAGGACCTTCTAATGTGATCCCTTTCAGAGAAGTTGGTAGTGGTAATTGGCCACCATCTAGTCTTAGAGTTGTGAAGACTAATATTCATGATTTTCATTAGTCCATTATACTGATTCTAAGCATCTTCAATTTTCATCACTTTTCTTTCTTGTGCACACATAGAGACCAACAGTTGAACCTTAGATGGCAACTCATGAGTTTTTAAGATCCCAGTCTCTCACTATTCACCAAAGCATTGTCTTTTGTGGAATATGTTATGCTAACTGACCATGATGTCTCCTGAGACTATGGTCCTCAGTTCCAGGCCTACTAATCCATTGCCTCAAGGTGTTTGGTAATATCTAAGAAGTTGTAATCATTTTCAGTTTATAAGCTCTATTATATCCAAAGGTATATTTGCAGTAAAGGTAAATGTTGTGGTTAAGTGCCATCAAGTTGGTTCCAATTCATAAGGTTTCTGAGGAGTAACTGGTGGCTTTGCCCTGCCAACCTTGTGATTAGCAGTAAAGTGCTTATCCTACAGGACCATACTAGGACCCACAAGGAAGTTCTACACAGTTATCTTCTGTAAAACTCTTACATACCTGTGGACATATTCCTACTCTTCCTTCCATACCCACTCAGCCTGTGTATCTGTCTTCATATAGGACACTGTTATTGCAGGGTGGTGTGTACAAAAGAATTTACCTCTATCCTCTAACTCTTACTTTCATCCCTATTTCTTCACCTGTATTCATCATTCTTATGCCAACCCTCCATCTTATTGTATATTACCTTTCCATTCTCTCCTACCCCTGGTAAATATAAAAGAATGTTTTCTTTAGCATGAAAACCTTTTCCTGAATTTTTCACAATAGTGATCTCATATAATACTTGTCCTTTTGTGAATGACTAATTTCAGGCAGCATAATGTCCTCCAGTTTCATCCAGAGTTTGAAGTATTAATCATTATTCTTCAACATTGCATAGTATTTCATAGTGTGTACACACCAAAGTATGTTTATCCATTCTTCATTTGATGGATATTTAGATTGTCTCCATATTTTTGCTATTGTGAATAATATTGTGATGGACATGGGTGTGCATATATCTACTTGTGTCATGACTGTTATTTTGTGGCTATAACCCCATATAAGGTTTCCAAGGAACAGCTGGTGAGCTTGAACCACTGATCTTGTAGTTCAAATGGCTTTGCAGTCTGGTGCATTAACCCACAGCGCCACACCAGAACTTCATATACCAAGTGGAGGGATATATATCAAGTAGAGGGGGCCTACAAGGATGCCTATAAGGAAGATCAGTTAATACTACGATTATTCAAATGTATACACTAACCCTAAACAAGTGATAATGAAATTGAAGAATTCTACTTACTTCTTCAGTCTGAAATTGATAAAACATGCTATCAAAATGCTTTGATAATTACTGTTGATTGCAATGTGAAGGATAGAAATAAAAAGGATGGATCAGTATTTGGAAAACATGACCTTGGTTTTAGAAATGATCGTATGATAGAATTCTGTGTGTCCAATGACTTATTCATAGCAATATATATACTAATATATATATATCAAGTAGAGGGGGTCATCTTCCAGCAGTTTGTCAGACAGTGTTATGCTGTTATTCATAAGATTTGCAATGACTAAACATTCAGTGGTAGTCTGCCTCTCTTTCTTCCTAGTCTGTCTTAATCTGGAAGCTCTGCTGAAACCTGTTCATCATGAGTGACCCTGTTAGTATTTAAACTACTGATGTAATAGCTTCCAATGTATCCCACCTGCTGAGGTCCCTGTGCATAGTCATCTTTTATGTTATGTAAAAATAATATTTGCTATGAATAAGTCATTGGACACACAAAATTCTATCTTACGATTATTTCTAATAACAAGGTCAAAATTTCCGAATACTGATGCTCCATGTCTTCTGTTAAAACAAGACCAGGAACAGACTGTGGAACAGACCATCAATTGCTCATAGGCAAGTTCAGACTGAAGCTGAAGAAAATTAAAATAAAACCACAAAGGCAAAATATTACCTTGAACTTGCCTCAGCTGAATTTAGAGGTCATCTCAAGGACAGATTTGATAAATTAAACAGTAGTGACGAACGCAAAAGGTCATTTCAAATACAAGAAAGAAGAAAAAGACTAAAATGGATGTCAGAAGAGACTTTGAAATTTCCTCTCCAGTGTAGAGATGCTAAAACAAATGGAAGAAATGAAGAGGTAAAAAAGTTGAACAGAATATCTTAAAGGGGAGCTCTAGAAGACAAAGACAAGTATTATAATGAAATATACAAAGATCTAGAGTTAGAAAATCAAAAGGGAAGAACATACTCAGCATTTTTCAACTTGAGGGACCACTAGAAAAATCCAAGCCTCAATTTGCAATACCGAAGGTTTCTACTCCTGGTGTGGTGCTGTAGGATCAGCATTAGACTGCGAACCACAAATTTGGCAGTTCAAACCCACTAACTGTTTCTCAGAAATCCTGTACAGTGTTGTTATGAGTCAGAACTAAGGTGATGACGGTTAACAACAACATCATAGTAAAATATTGAATTATGCAGAAAGCAACAATAGAAAATGGAAGGAAAACAGAGTCACTGCACCAAAAATAAATCATCAATGTTCAACCATTTAAAGAGGTAGCTTTTATCAACACTCAATGATACTGAAGGAAGAAGTGAAAGGTTCACTGAAGTTATTGGCAAAGAACACGTCTCTGGGAATTGATGAAATACAAATAGAAATCATTCAACAAACTGATCCAACAATGGAGGCACTCGCTCATCTATGTCAAGAAATTTGGAATACAGCTTCCTGGCCATCTGACTGAAGTAGATCCATATTTGTGCCCAGTCCAAGAAAAGTAGACCCAATAGAACACAGAAATCATTAGACAATACCATTAATATAGAATTCAAGTAAAATTTTGCTAAAGATGATCTTTAAATAACTTTATATGTACATTCACAACCCATTTAACCTAGATTGATGATCAGAATTTGATTAGAGGAAGATAAAAAATATTTTTTTGGATAAAGGAACCAGTTGTAAATTGCTACAATTTGATGAATGTGGCCCTTGGTTGTTTACGTGATTATATATTCCTGAGTGGTTTTGTGTACAGCTCCCTCCCAAGGCCCCCAAAAAGAACCAAAAAAAAAAAAAACTGATAGGGAAGCAGTCTTCACAGCAATATCAATCCTATCCCCTCTGTACACAGGGTTGATAGGGACAGGCAACTTAGACACTGGCTACCTAAAATGGAGTCCTGTTGTGGCGCTGTGCGTTAATGCACCAGACTGCAAAGCTGTTTGAACTACAAGGTCAGTAGTTCAAGCTCACCAGCTGATCCTAGGAAACTCTATACAGTGTCACTATGGGTCAGAACTGACTCGACAGCACTTCACAACAAAAACAACTACCTAAAATGGGGGTTGGGAGAGGCTATAAAGGCACAAAGTGACTGGCTTAAAAGTTTTCAAGAGAAAATTTAGTTTCAGAGTGTGTGGGGTAAGGTAGACTTCCTACTGAATAGTTTTTATCTTGTCTAGATGGGTCTAGAGAAAGGAGATGGGGGTAAGATATTTATGATTCAATAGTGAGTAGTTGTTGTCATGACTAATTGTGACTGTTACAACTGTAATGGTAGAAGTTTTGTAACAAAAAGCAGGGAGTATTTAATCTTATATTCCAGGAAAAGAAGACCCTAGGACCATCAAAGGAAAAGAACACAAGCAGAATAGGGGACCCTCTCTAGAGAAGCAGTGACACCAGAGATGGAGGCAGAGATGAGAACATGGAGAGATAGAGCAACTGAGGACGCCAGACTCAGAAAGAGAAAGGGTATGTGCTGGCGACCAGGAAGCAAGCTTGCAGAATGTGGCCCTTGGTTGTTTACGTGATTATATATTCCTGAGTGGTTTTGTGTACAGCTCCCTCCCAAACACCCCAAAAAGAACCAAAAAACAAAAAAAAAAAAACAAAAAAAAAAAAAA
>NW_006408602.1:12881168-12898846 GCF_000296735.1 Chrysochloris asiatica | reverse complement strand
AAATAAATAAATAAATAAATAAATAACAAGTACATTGACAAGCAACTGCCAGAGATTCAAACCAGATTCAGACAAGGATGCAGAATGAGGTATATAATTGCTGACATCAGACTGACATTGGCTGAAAGTAGAGACTACCAGAAAGATATTAACCTGTTATTTATGGCCAATACCAACCAGTCCATTTCAGCTGACTAATGTCTTATTGTTGTTATGTGCCGTGGAGTCGGTTCCAACTCATAGCGAACCTGTACAGGGTTTCCGAGGCTGTAAATCTTTATGGGAGCAGAAAGCCTCATCTTTCTCCCGTGGAACTTCTGGTAGTTTTGAACTGCTGACTTTGCGGTTCACAGCCTGATCCATAACTACTACTATACCAGAGCTCCAAGATATCAATGTTTATGCATTCCATTTAATTTTTGACAATTTCCAAGTTTCCTAGATACATACTTCATACATTCTATGTCCTGATTATTAATAGATGTTTATAGCTGTTTCTCTTCATTTTGAGTTGTGTCCCATTAGCAAATATAGGTCTTGATGGCTTTACACCATTCATATCATCACAGTCAAATCTATTTTGGGGAGGCAGCTGTTCCTCAGGTCACATTTTGAGTGCCTTCCAACCTGAGGGGCTCATCTTCTGGCACTTTATCTGACAATATTATGGTGGCCTTCATCATGTTTCAATATCCAGTAATCTCATGCTGACAGTGTTCTACTGCTATTCATAGAGTTTTCAGTGACGAAATATTCAGGTGTAGTTCATCTCTCCTTTTTCTTAATCTGTCGTCATCTGGAAGCTCATCTGAAACCTTTCCACCATGAGTAACTCTGGTTGTATTTAAAATACCTAAGACATTGCTTCCAGAATCACAGTAACATGAAAGCCACCACAGTAGAACAAACTGACAAACACTGAAGATTGAAGACCAGAAGAATTGTGGGATAACATCAAGAAAATCATACAGAAAAAAAGCAAAAGGTCATTAAGAATACAAGAAAAAAAGACAAGACAAAAATGGATGTCAGAAGAGACTCTGAAACTTGTTCTCCAGTATAGAGATACTAAAGCAAATGGTAGAAATGAGGACGTACAAGAGTTGAACAGAAAATTTCAAAGGCAGCCCAACAGAATGTGGAAATCATTGGACAATAACATTGATATCCCATTTGAGTAAAATTTTATTAAAGATAATACAAAAATGACTGCAACCAAACATTGACAGAGAACTTCCATATCATTGCTGATGTCAGATGGATCTTAGCTGAATGCAGAAGACATCAGCAAGATGTTTACCTGTGCTTTATTAACTACACAAAGGCTTAGATTGTGTTGATCATGACAAGCTATGGACATCATTGCGATGTCTGAGTATTCCAGAACATTTTATTGTGCTTATTAGGAACCTGTACATTGACCAAGAGGGAATTGTTCGAACAGAACATGGGAACAATGAATGGTTTAAGATTAGGAAAGTTGTGTGTCTGAGTTGTATTCTTTCACCATACTTATTCAATCTGTTTTCTGAACAAATAATCAAAGAAGCTGGAAATATGAAGAAAAATATGGCATCAGGATTGGAGGAAGACTCATAAACAGCCTGTGATATGCAGATGGTGCGATCTTGCATGCTGAAACTGAAGAGGATTTAAAATACTTATTGATGAAGATCAAAGACCACAACCTTCCATATGGATTGCATCTCAATTAAAAACAAAATCCTCACCACTGGACAAATAAACACCATTCTTATCAACGGAGAAAAGAATGAAGTTGTCCATGAAGACTTCATTTTGCTCAGAACAACCATCAACACTCAGAAGCAGCAGTCAAGAAATCAAACAGCATATTATATTTGGCAAATCTGTGACACAAGGTCTCTTTAATAAAGTATTGAGGACTAAGGTAGGCCTGATCTAAGCCATTTTAAAAACCTCATATGCAAGTAAAAGTTGGATAGTTAGTAAGGAAGTGAGTAAGAAGAGCATGGATTGATGCATCTGAGTTATGGTGCTGGAGGAGAATATTGAAAGTACTATTGACTGCCAAATGAGTAAGCAGATGTGTATGGAAGAAGTATAGCCAGAATGCTCCTTGGAAGCACATATGATCAGGAGGGACCATTCCCTGGAGAAGGATATAATGTTTGGTAAAGTAGAGCATTGATTGGTGCAAAAGAAGAGACCCCCAACAAGATGGATTGGCACAGTAGCAACAGCATTGTAAGTCTGGTCCAAGACCAGGCAGTGTTTCATTGTGTTGTGCATAGAGTTGTTATGAGTTGGTACTGACTTGATGGCAGCTAACAACAACAACTATCCATTAATATGGTATAATTTTCCATTTTTATAAGTTTCTTTAGATTTCTTGAAGCAGTGTTTTTTAGTTTACTAAGTGTTTCATTTTTTATGTGGATATTGTAAATGCTATTGTTTTCCTTTTTAGTGCTCTCTTTATACGTGTAAAGGAATCCAGCTGATTTTTTTTTTTTTTTTTTTTCTTTGCTGGAACTAGTGGGAAGAAAGTTCACTATTGATAGTTCTTCTGCATTACTTAAAATTGTTCAATATCATGTAAAGGTAGACCGTGCGAAGTTAATTGTTTCATGACTGGATTATTTTAAATTTGTTATTTTTTGAGATGTAGTGTTTTTAATGGTGGTGGTGGTTATGTGGAATCAGTTCCAACTTATAGTGACCCTGCATATGGTTATTGAGACTGTAAATCTTTATGGGAGAAGAAAGCCTCATATTTACCCTGTGGAGTGACTGGTAGATTCGAACTACTGACCTTGCAGTTAGCACCCCAGCTTGTAATCTACTATGCTATCTGGGTTCCATATATATATATTTATATTGTATTTTTATATATATCATGTATATATATATATATATATATATCACTTGTTTTGCTTCTCTAGGGAACCCAGCCTAAGACATCAGGATAATGTAGAGTGTAAGAAAATAAATCACATCTCTCTCTCTACCATTAAGCGGTATGTAACTGCACCACCAAGCTACCTTCTACCACTGAAGCCCCTGCAAAAGTTCCAGATGGCTGCACCATGCCCGGTCAGCTGGTGCAGGTAAATTGTCTGCCTCCTTGTTTTACCCAAGTCTGTTCAAGTTTTTCTATTACTGAGGGATTACCAAAACCAGTTTGCCAGGGCTTACCGGGTCTACCGATGCATGCTTGAAGCAAGACCTCCCTGAATCCATGCACTGGAGTGTGGACAGATAAGCACCCAACTCATTTTGATTCGGGTAATGACTGCACAGTTCACCACCACATGGCACTAACTGTTGGCAGGGTGGGAGTTTAGCGGACAGTGAATGTGGGTGGAGGTATGCCACATTTTAGATCATCAAGGAACTGTGGGAAATAAGAGAGAAAAAAAAAGTCATATTTTTCTCTCTACCAGTCACCTCTATGCTTTTAGGCCACCAAGCTTTGCTTGTTTCTACATTTGGTCAACCATCACAGGTCACTAGTCTGTTTAGCTTTCTCTCCTAGTAAGTATTCTAATCAATCTCCCTATCCCTTCATCTGAAGATCTGGGCTCCAGAGTGATCATCTGCAACTGTTTCCTTTGGTTTTCCATATCTTTGTTGTAGAGGGCTGGCATAGTCTGCCATTTGCCACCTATCCATACATTAACTCTTGCTTGTTTATTTTCTTTCTCTTCAACTTGAACTTGCATATGAGCAAATGATGCTCTGTTCCAAAGTCAGTTGTTGGTCTTATATTGAAGAATGGTAATGAATGTCTCTATCATCTCTTTCCACAGATATATTCTAATTGTGTATTCCATGTAGTGAGGTCAATATGTACTGTCATCATTTGTGTTGTAAAAAATATATATATTCCAATGAACAAGCCATTAACCTTTTAGAAGTAGTATACTTCAGCTTAGTATAGGCAAGGATACTGATCTCCAACATTGTAATTCACTTTTATTGACATCTAATTTTTCAGGAGAAACATAGCACTACGGTTCTGTAGGATAACTACTGGACTGCTAACCACAAGGTCAGTGGTTTGAATCCACCAGCTACTCCATGCGAGAAAGAGGTCTTTCTGTTCCTTCAAATATTTACAGCTTTTAGAAATGCTATACAGGGTCACTGTGAGTCAGAACTGACTCAATGGAACTTAACAATAATGCTTGATCTAGTAAAGTTTATAATTTTTTCTATCATTCAAAAAAATTGTTTGAGTTCCTATAAATGTTTTGCACATGTGTTTTAGAATCATTTAATTTCTAAAAGTAAACTGCAAAAGAAGGTAAATGTCAAGAACCTATAGGTCAGTTTAGAAAGAACTGACACATAATCCATATCAATACTGAGGTTTTGGGAGTATATGATTTACTCATATGTATATTTTAAAATTTATTCCCAAAATTCATATTTGATTGCATTGTAAACTACATTATCTGTCAATTCTTATACCGTTGTGGTTTGCATGTTGCTGTGATACTGCAGGCAATGCCTGAGTGATCAACAGGATCGCTCAGAGTGAACAGTTTATGTGGAGTTTCCAGACTAATACAGACTAGGAAGAAGGAGAAGCAGACCACTACTGAATGGTTAGCCACTTAAAACTGTATGAATAACAGCAGAATATTGTCAGATATAGTCCCGTAGGTTGGAAGGCATTCAAAATGCAACTAAGGAAGTGCTGCCTCATCAAAGTAGAGTTGACCATAATGTTGTGAATAGAGCAACACTTTTGGGACCATTATTTGCTGATGAGTCACAACTCAAAATCAGAAACAGCTACACATCCATTTTAATAATTAGAAGTTGGACTGTATGAATCTAGAAAAATTGGAAATTGTCAAAAGTGAAATGGAATGCATAACGATTGATATCATAGATATTAGTAAGCTGAAATAGACTGGTATCGGCCATTTTGAATTAATCAATCATACTCTTTGCTATGCTGGGAACATCAAACTGAAGAGGAATGGCATTGCATTCTTCATCAAAAAGAATATTGATGAGTCCAATGGAATAATGGAACATGTGAACATCACTCTGAACAACTCTGAGACCAGAAGAACTAGATGTCGCCCTGCTAATATTACTAACTGCTCTGAAAGGGATCTCATTAGAAGGTCCCAGATAGAGTGGCAGAAAACATAGAATAAAATTAAAATTAAAAGAGAACACTGGGATTACTGGTCAGAAAGAGACCATATGGTTCCGAGATAATGGCCCTTGGCCACACTTCTGGTATTGAAAGGAATTCATTCTTGTGGTACAATTTTCATCAAACAGTAGATAGGTATATTGGGGGACAACAATACTAGTAATGTATGCTTCCCATGGAATGCTCAATCATTCAAAATCGTTAGGCCAACTTTAGGGCAAATTTGAGAAGGGATGGGAAGGAAGCACAGGGAGGAAATGGGATAACTGTTGTTGGCTGGAGGGAATTATAATCATGGAGATTAAACAAAGTGTAGGACTTGTTGAATGTAAAACTGATGATCTTGTCTATAATCCTTCACTCAATTGACAATGAAAATGAATAAATAAGAATATTTCAAAATCTATCTAGTATGGCAATGCTGTTTGTGACAGGATAATTTCATTAGTAAGACTAGGAGAAGTGTGGCTCCATAAGATACAGACTGGACCACAAATCACAAGATCAGTGGTCTGAACCTGCCAGCAACTTTGGGGCAAAAAGATGAGGCTTTCTGCTCTTGCACAGATTTGTTGTTGTTGCTAAATGCCATCAAGTTGCTCCTGATTCATAGCAAACATGTATAGAGTTCCTGAGGAGCAGCTGGTGAATTTAAACTGTTGATTGCTGGGGACAGCATACGCAGACCCTGGGTTGATCGGTGGCCCTGTGACATGGACAAAAATCCAATTCCGAGGCCCTCCTCAGGATAGAAAGCCATGGACCCTGAGGGCCAAGGAAGTGACCTCCTGACATCCTGGGTTCATTGGTTTTTGCGAATTCACTGGTTGGCTACCTCTGTATAATTTTCTTTGGTCCTAATAGTGTTCATTCTATGCTTCTAACTCCAGTAATTGTAGCTTCTGGGAAAATGGTTTATTTTACAATGCCTCTCTTAATGTCTCCACTGTGTTGACAGTGCATGGAATCCTGGGAACAAATCTTTCTGAGGAACAAGCAATAGCCACCTGGGATGAAGTCAGAACTGCTCCTTATTTGATTATTCAGTTATGTTTGATATCCATGAACAATAATGGGTTTGAAACTCCTTTTTAGAGCCAAGGCAGTAAAAGTTTCCTCAGATAATTCAGAAAGGCCAGGAACAGGTATATTGGGAATATGAGAAAAGGTTTTTAGAGAAAATCTGCCCAAGGTTTGTAAATAAAGTGGAATGGTAAATTCTGGGAACGTTGGATTAGAGGATAATAGTGGCAGCCCCATTAAACCGCCTCTGAATATAGCAGTTTAACCCAGATGCTCTCCTTCTCCTGAAAGTATATAGAAATGTGATAATTGAGAACAATGTAGCATTTTAGATATAGATAAATGAAGCCCGGTGCCTGAGATCTTACTCACAAACAAAAGTTTGCAAAGTGTACAGAGACAGCTTGGCTCCTTTCAAGAACCTTGCTTTATGTTAAGTATCCTTAAGAAACCGCATGTCACTGCTCTAGATCATTTAAACCTAAAAATTAATATATAACAGCTTGATTGAACCTTTTTTCTGTAAAAAATAAGAATTTTAGATTGTTAAGAAAAACTATGAAAATATTTTAAAAGTTGTTCCTGTGAATCATTATATCCTGTTTTGAATGATTAATCACATTTCAGTTCCGTATCCTGTCTAAGTCACATCCTCCCTTTGTGAGTGAATTCCATCCTTCCTTTGTAACAAATCCCTACCTAAAAAGAGAATAAAAGACTGAGGTAGAGTTAGATCTGTGTTCAATGCTGTGCAATGCTAGGCAAAATGTTTGCAGATCTGCCTACTTGACAGCTTGCATCATATCTGTATGTTTGTCTTTTTTTGCATATATTTCATCTCTCTCTTTCTCTATCCCTTTCGCTGCCAGATCTCCCTTCTTCATGACACCCACACTTCCTTGTCGAGGCTGGAACCCGACATAGGACCTCGACTGTTGATATCGCAGTTCAAACCATTTTCACAGTCCGGTGGTTATCCTACACTTTACAGCCTTGGAAACACTATAGAGGGTTCCTATGAATTGGAACTGACTAGGTGACACTTAACAACAACAAATTTATGCAGCTGATATGAAAAAACATCACAGCTTTTAAATTTGAATATGTTTTTGATAACATATTAAAACTGACCTGAATAATCAGAATGACATTTTCTGGGTTTTACTATTTCTATGACATTTGATTTGTCCACATAAGCATGACAATTTTTAAAAGTAATTTTTATGTGTCTACTTTTTCCCCAAAGGAGCTCTGATAGCATAGTGGTTACGAATCGGGCTGCAAACCTCAATTTCAGCAGTTCGAAACTACCAGCTATTCCGCCAGAGAAAGATGAGGCTTTCTGCTCCTGTAAAGATTTACAGCCTCAGAAACCCTGTACAGGGTCACTATGAGTTGGAAACAACTCCACGGCACATAACCACCTCCACCACCATAGTTTCAGGGTTTTATTTGCCAATCCATACTCTGTTGCTCTAGGTTAATTATTGTACTATGGATAGCTACTTGAATCACATTAATAGTTGGTTTGCACAGTTAATTATTGTAATTGCTGTCAATATCTTGTATACGTGTAAAAAGTTGAATTGGAGAAATCTTTGTCATAGATATAGTTACAGCAATGACAAAACATAGCTGCCAAGACTGCTTGTGTCCAACGAAAGATCCCCTCGGGCTTGGAGGTATATATGTACCTATATGAAAAACATTACACAATTAGAAGATTTATATGTGCACACATATGGATTTAAAATTAGAAGTTCTAGATATATATATACCTATACATATATATTCCAATACATATGCATGCTTAATTTATTTTAAACTGTTAGTTAAAATAACAGTGAAATTAAAATAGAATCATCAGTTGCAATGGAAGAAAACATTGAAATGAGACAAATTCTAGAATTCAGAGACAAAAAAAATTTTTTTTAAATCTTAAAAAGAAGTGAAAATATCAAAAATATATGTAAAGCATAAGGTTGAACAAATTAAGACAATCAAATAAGCCATGTCAATACACTTTATCTATCTCCAACCTTGCATAGTGGTTACAAGTAGGGTTGCTAACTTAAAGGTTAGCAGTTCAAAACTAAAAGTTGTTCCATTGGAGAAAGATGAAGCTTTCTGCTCGTATAAAAAGGTACAGACATGGAAACACTATTAGGATCTCTATGGGTTGGAACCAACTCCACGACACACCACCACTACTAGTAACCTTATTTGGATATTTTTAGGTTGTTATTAGAAATTGCTTTTGAATTTTCTGTACAAAACCCATACTTATTAATATCGATTACTTGGCTCAATCTATAATTGTTAACTTCTTACCTTTATAGATATGGTGCTGTATTTTTTATTTTTCTAAGGTTTTGGGGGATAAAAATATGTCAGCTTTGGAAGGCCAAGAATCAAAAGCATAAAGGTAAATTTTGTGAACTGTACTAGAGCATTTTAAGAAATTTATCAAAAGACAATGTGTTAGGAGATGGCATTTTAATATGGATAGATGATAAAGACACATAGGAAACAGCACTCATCTTTGCTCATCACTGTAAACTGTCTCCACTAAATCAAGTTAAATAGTGCTGAATTAAACAATGGACAGTATTTATTAATTAGTTTTAACTTATAGTTGGACTCATTCAGTTTGAATGAGTCCTTCCCCAAAGTCATTTTAAATATGTTTCATTATCTTCAGATTACAAACAAATAAATCTGTACTTGAAAGGTAATGGCAAAATATTCTTAAGTAATATGTAGTTTAAAATGTCTACATTTGACCTACTGAGGAGATTAAGTTACTTCATAATAAAGTTATCACTATCATTTATTTATTTTTGGGGGGATACATCTGAAATATATAAGTTTTTATATTCATACTGTTGAGTAGTATCATATGACATGTGATTCTTAGGGACGTGTGGAATCTGTTGAAATTGCAGGAAGATATCTTACACCTAAGAAAACAAATACTCAATTGTCCATTAAAATAAATAAATATTAAGGTGAGGTCAAATGTTTCCTCTTATTTTCCAAATATGTAAAGGAAGTATTCCTAAATTAAAAATCTAAAGCTTCCATTATTTTCCTATCCAGATCTGTGATTTAATTATATATTTTCGAATGTCAGTGACCTAAGATTTAAAAAAGAAAAAAAATATTATTCCTTCCATTTGAGGTGTGGTGATATTCAAGTAACATAACAACTGAAACTAGCAGAATTAACTTTTTGCTTTCTTCAAGGCAAACCATATGCATTCCTTATAAATATCAAAACACATGGTCTTAACCACTATTAACATGATTTAATTCATAGTTTTCTTCCTAGTCTTTTAGAAATTATACTAATCTCTTGAAAATATATGTGGCTACCTCAAAAATATTACTAAAAAAATAAAATAAGCCTTTACTAATAAAAATATTGAAATGTGAGATTATGGCTTCTCAACATATCCTACAATTTGTTGTTGTTAAGTGCTGTCAAGTCAGTTCCTACCTATAGCTACCCTGTATGGGGTTTCCAAGTAGTGACTGGTAAGCTTGAACTGCCAACCTTGCAGTTCAAACCTACTTTGCAGTCCATCACATTAACCCACAGCACCACACCAAACTTCTGTCCTACAACTCTGTCTTTATAGAAAAAATGACCACTGAACATTCCTACCAAACCTCTCCCTACTAGCAAGGTTTGATAATTCATTGCAATGTCCATGCAAAATTCAGACATCATATTCACAGTTATGGGGTTATGAGGGACATTAACAGGTTACAGTTCAGTGTCAGAATGTTCAGAGCATGGTTCTTCCATTCAGGACAGCCTCTTCTCTGTCGTGCCCACAGGCTACAAAGTTCTTTTAGGGCTCCTAAAAATTCTCACAGGGCATACTACCCAACCATAAGTCTCAGTCTGAAAGCGTTTGATTCTAGCTTTATGGGTAAGAAAATTTAGCTCACCCAGTTAAATGCCTGGAGACACCTCACTCTGCAAGGAAGCCTCTTCCTCAAATTCCCTAAGCTTTACTTCCTCAGTGGGAAAGGAAGCCTAACACTTTTTCTCATGCTCTGGCTGTTGGTTCTGCTGCTGCTGTTCCTTTGCCATTCTTTTGGAGTCAGTTTTTAGTCCGTAAGTTAAGGAGTTTCAATGTGCAGAGATCTCAGGGTCCAAAGGACATGCTCCACTCTTGGCTCTTCTTTGATGGTTGTAAGATCCTCCTACTGCTTCTGAGATGGCTCATTTTACACCCGTAATAGAGTTCCAAAATTTTCAATCATAATTAACTATGTTAATAATAATTCACAACGGAATCACCCTGTCAGTATTTTCTTCCACCTTCTCTTATTTAGAGCCTTCAGAAAAGTGTCATTTGGTGGGAGTTACAAACCCAGGACTATTAGAGCTATATTAAATAAAGACTATAGTAAACAACTCACTAAACTGCACTCTCTAACCTTTCTTCAAAAAAATCTAAGCTTTTCAGTTTACACCACGCCAAAATAATTGTTTTGGTATCCTTGAGAGAATAAAATCATTCCCCTCTTAAATTTTCTTTGAATTTGAGGAACAAAAATAAATCTGAAGGAACAAGAACAGGACTGTAGATGGTATAATAATTCCCAATTAAAGTCTAATAGAATAAGAGCATTATGATGATAGGAGGAAAAGTAAAACTTTGGTATAACTTTCCTGGCCCTTTCTAACCAATGCAATTTTCAGATTTTTGAAAACTTTATAGTAACCCCTTTGATCTTCCTATATATTCTTTAGGAAAATCTATCAAGATTATCCCTTTGGGATCCCAAAGGATAGCTACCATAACATTCTGAGATAACATCTCTGCCTTGAATTAAACTGGCTCAGGAGACCCTCTCAGAGAGCATTGTTTCTTTTGGTCCTTTTTTTGTATTTGAGGGCACTCTAACAAGATTAAGATGAATGTAGTACTGCTAGAACTTGTTTTCCACATATTTTTGTTGTGTTGTTCAGTTCCACTGAATCTATTCTGACTTACAGCAACCCTGTATAGGGTTTCTGAGTCACACCTATAATTGGCCTGAAATTCAATTAAAATTCATTAGCAACACGTTGACTTTGTTATTGGAATTAAATTACTAAGAAGACAAATAAAATTATGTACAAAATAGTCAAATTAAATACATTAGATAATATAAATACAAAATTAAGGGTAAATTCCATGTAAAAATAATATGATGAAAACAGACTTAAATCAATGAATTTCCAACAAATTTCTTTGTTACATATGTCAGTGCTCTGACACCACAGGGACATGTAATTAAACTTGTGGTGGTGTTGGTGTACTATGGAGTCGGTTATTTTAACAAAGTCTGGCTATATTAGAGATGGTGGTACCGGTGGTTATGTGCCGTGGAGTCAGTTCCGACTCATAGCGATCCTGTACAGGATTTCTGAGGCTGTAAATCTTTTCAGGAGCAGAATGCCTCATCTTTCTCCCATGGAACAGCTGGTAGTTTCGAACTGCTGACCTTGAGATTAGCAGCCCGATTCGTAACCACTAAGCTACCAGAGCTCCTTATATTATAGATGTTGTTGTTGTTGTTAAGTGCCGGCAAGTCAGTTCTAACCCGTAGCTACCTTGTGTAGGGTTTCCGAGGAGCAGCTGGTGAGCTTGAACTGCTGACCTTGCAGTTCAAATGGCTTTAAGACTTTGCTAAAAATCAAAACAAAACACAACTATATTTAGCTACTCACATTGTGTAATATTGTTGTTAGCAGGTGTAATCGAGTCAATACTGACTCACAGTAACCCTATGCACAACAGCAGGAAACACACTGCCGGGTCCTGGGCCAACCACACAATCATTGCTATACCTGAGCCCATCACTGCCTCCACTGTGCCCATCTATCTCACTGGGGGTCTTACTTTTTTTCTACAAACCCTCCACTTTACCAAACATGACATCCTTCTCCAGTGATTTGTCACTCTTGGTAATATGACCGAAGTATGAGAGGTGAAGTCTGGCCATCTTGACTTCCAAGGAACACTCTGGCTGTACTTCTAACACAGATCTGTTTGTTCTTTGGCAATCCAGGGTACTTTCAGTATTCTCTACCAACTCAAATGCATCTATTTTTGTATAATCTTCCTTGTTCATCGTCCAAATTTTGAATGCATATGAAGTTATTGTGTCAGGCATATCTTAGTCTTCAAACTGACATCTTTGCTGTTTAATACTTTATAGAGGTCTTGTGCAGCAGCTTTGCCCAATGTACTATATTGTTTGATTAGTGTTTTCTCCAGGGAAGCAAAACTAGTGAAGTTTATATATGTATATATAAAAAAAGAAGTTAGTGTCAAGGAAATGGTTCACAAAGTTGCAGAGGTGGGAGAATCCCAGTTTCCTGTGTCAAATGAGATAAGATTAGCATATTGTACGACAGGAGGGACAGCAGGTTGGGCAGCTAAGATGACAGACTGCTGATGACTTCCAGTGTTGGCAGCAATAGAGCAAGCCAGGAGTCCTGTTGTGGTACTTCCCTGGACTGCTAGCCACAATGTCCTTGATAGCCCTATACAGAGTCACTATGAATTGGAACCTACTTGAAGGCACTTAAAACAAGACTAGGCCAGTGACTCAAAGGACCAGAAATCAGTTGATGCAGGATGCAGACTTAGCAAAATTAAGCAACCTTTTCCCCAGTGTTCCCTATATTGGAAGCAAGCTGCTCCACTAGAGGAAACACCCTTTCAATTGATTGGGTATTTACAGAAAATCTCATCATGTAGTAGACTGATTACATTATATTAGATCCCATCATGTGGGACTGCTACATTTTTTACTTGCCATATCACTGAGAATTTTGACAGGTCAAGCTGATACAAAACCTTAAATACCACAAGTATTAATTTGTGAACCAATTTAAAAAATATATTTATATTTTATATATAATTAGTCCTGGTGTGGTACTTGCAGGGCAATGAACTAGACTGCAAGGTTAGTTTGAACCATAAGGTCTGTGGTTCAAATCCACCCTGTACAGAGTTTCTATGAGTAGAAAGAACTTAAAAATGTATTATATATACATAAGAAATCTGTAAAAGGAAAAAAAAAAAAAAGACAGAGTTGGAATTTCTAAAAGCATATAGAGGGAAAAGAATATTCTAATTTTCTCCTCACTGGCATAAATATTGCATTTCCTTGAGGCTGTGCAAAAAGAAATCTTTTAACTCAGTGATTTTTGAAGGTAACCAAATCTTCTTCTAACTAGATAGATGTCCTTGGGAAAATAACTCAAATTCTCAGATATTCAGTTCTTTTATATGTAAACTGCTTGGATTGAAATATATGTTCCTCAAGGTCCAATCAATTCTAACATTCTGATGAAAGTATTTGTTTTTTATGACTTAAAATGATAGCTAGTATAAAAAGGAAATATACATAGCTGTGGTACAGTATGGCTAGTTCAGTAGTAACATAAAACTTGAAATCTGATGTAATTATATTATAATTTATTTCTAGGTATTATAAATAATATTTAATGTATGCTTTTCCCCTTAATGTAGGATTATCTAGAAAATCTATACAACTATTGATCAACCTTTCTAAACAGTAAATGAGACATGGTTAATTTATTCATGCATTCCTTTTTTCTTTTATTTACTTGATATGATCAGAATGACAGAACAGTCTCAAACTTAGTATACTGCAATAAAGTAAATTCTGCTTGCTAAATATGTATATATATGGGAGAAAGATGAGGCGATCTGCTCCCGTAAAGATTTACAGCCTCGGAAACCCTATTCAGGGTCGCTATGGGTCGGAACCGACTCGACGGCACTTAACAACAACAACAACAACAATGTATACATGTATATGTGTATATATATATATATATATATACACACACACACACACACACACACATATATATATATATATAATCTTCTACATCTATTTGTTGTTGTTTGGTGTCATTGAATCAGTACCAATTAATAGCGACCCTATGCACAACATAATGAAACACTGCCCAGTCCTGAGCCAATCTTGCAATCGTTGCTACGTTTGAACCTGTTGCTGCTGTCATTGTGCTGATCTAACTCATTGGAGGTCTTCCTCTCTTTCTCAGACTCTCCACTTTACTAAACATGATATTCTTCTCCAAGGACTAGTCCCTCCTGATAATGTGTCCTAAGTTGTTGTTGTTGTTGTTATGTGCCGTAGAGTCGGTTCTGACTCATAGCGACCCTGTACAGGGTTTCGAGGCTGTAAATCTTTATGGGAGTAGAAAGCTTCATCTTTCTCCTGCAGAACAGCTGGTAGTTTCAAACTGCTGACCCTGAGGTTCGCAGCCCAATTCATAACCACTACGCTCTCAGAGCTCCTTTGTGTCCTAAGTATGAGAGACAAAGTCTGGCCATCCTGGCTTCTAATGAGCATTCTGTCTGTATTTCTTCCCACACAGATCTGGTTCTTCTTCTGATAGTCCATGGTACTTTTAATGTTCTCCCCTTACATTATAAATTAAACACATCAATTTGTCTACACTCTTCCTTTTTCATTGTCCAACTTTCACATACATATGACATTATTGAAAATACCACCACAGTATTACAAACTGACAGATAAGTGGTAGATATCTGTATGTATATATGTATATATTTTCAAGGATCCGCCGCTGGGTTTAAACCTCTACCTTGCCATCCAAACCGACCTTGCAGTACAGTGCTTATTCTAAAACACCACACCGGAATTCTATATATATATATTCCTTTTTGTTAATGGTTCATGTTTATTTTTCATTCCCTGACTAGTGCATATTTATTTGTAATCATTCTTGTTACTAGATCTTGCATTCTTTCTCATCTAATATTTGTAATTTGCTCAAGTAGTTCTAGAGTTAAGAGAAGTTGTATTTCAAATTGCTTAAACATTTTATTCTATACTGAGTGATTGACAAAATGCAGTAAATAATCAGTGATAATTTCTTTTTTACCACTCACTGTCTTTGATATTTTTTTTATTTTTGCATACTTGGTACTGTGCATTCATTGAAAATATATTGTCTACCTGCTGCCAATATTAATCAGGATACTAGGAAGTAAGATGCTAATCTTTCAGATGGATACTCTTATCTGTAATATGATTTTGCTTCATAGAGGCAGTCAGAAACCATAGCCCTGACCCTGTTTTTTCCTGTCCTGCTATTACTATTCCATGCTATGATGAAAACTCTATTTGGCTTCCTATTTGTTTCTAGCTGAGATTTGCCTATTAGATTTTATGGTTAACAACATTGTTATAGCATTAAATCTGATTCTGTTAGCCTACCTTGAATTACATTATCTTTAGGATTATTTTATTACCTCTTATTCCCTGTCTTTGGGATAAGATCAAGTGTAGTATCTGTTTTTATCAATTTAATATCTGGTATGTTCTCTAGCAGAGACCTCAGCGGATCTGCAGGATAAGCACTGGACTGAAAGAAACAAGGTAGACACTTCGTGCCCACCACCTGCCCCATGGGAAAACAATGAGACTGTCTGCTCCTTTCAGGATTTACAGCCTTGGAGACCTTATGTATGGTTTTTGCGAGTCAGAAACAACTAGACAAGACTTAACAACCATTCTTGTGGCTACAATACTCCTTTTTGGTTAACCACCTTTCCTTCCTTTATGGTTAATTGCTGCTTTATGAAGTTTTACATAATTGTTATTGAATTCATTGTCAGTGGACATTGGCAAAGTCTGTTTGTGTATACATAGTAACCATTTTTATTAATGGGAATTTCAGTAACTTCATAAAAACAAATTTAACAGACGCATGAACAGATTAAACTTAAGAAATCATAAGATGAATGCTTAAATTGAAATGGAAATATATTCTGAACTTAAATCTTCATATTCTGAAGTTTCCCAAACAGCTTGATCCCATACCTGATTATGAGTAGTTTATAAAAGGCGTCCTGGTGGTGCCGTGGTTAAGTGCTTGGTTGCTAATTAAAAGGTTAGTACTTCAAATCCATCAGCAGGTCCATGGGATTCATATGTGCTTCCATAAAGATTTACAGCCTTGGAAACCCTATGTGGAAGTTCTATTAAGTCACTGTGAGACAGAATTGACTTGATAGCAATGAGTTAAAATTTGAAGAAAAAAATCCATATTAATAGTGTTTTGACAAAAATTGTATTTCTACACTTTCCACAAAAAGAGAATTATGTGGCATTCTTCCAGATATAATTATAAAAGTCTACATGAAAAAAGTGTTTATTATAAGCTGTTTTTGATAATAGCTTTTCTTTAAATTTAAATAAATTTATCTTTAAATTTATTGTTGTTGTTGTTATGTTCCATCAAGGTGGTTCCAACTCACTGACCCTGTATAGGGTTTCTGAGGAGGGGCTGGTGATCTTGAACTGCTAGTATCATTGTTTATCTCTGTGGAAAATTGTGTCTCTGTATTGCACTTAGAAAATTTCAATGTATTGTTTATTTCTGTGTTGTTTTTCTGTTATTAAGCCAAGTTTTTCTGCCACAAACTGGTTGTGATTAAAATGGAATTTCTCTCAATTGGGCTTGTTAAAGTCCGTTCTTTTGCTATGAGGTTTATTGTACCCACAAGTGTCTCTTGTGACCTTCTTTCTCATCCTTCTTAATGTAATGAGCATACTACATTATTAAGCCTTGTTGCTATTGAACTCCATGCTCCTACTGAGACCTCTGAGTTTAGAGTTTAAAAATATATGGTTTTACCTTGAAGTTGTATTCAGGGTGAATCTGTAAAAAAAGTGACACCACATATTCTTCCCATAGCACTCTAGTTAGCTAGGTTTGATAATTTATTGCTGTGGCCACGTAGAATTCAAACACCATACTCACAATTATGAGGTTATTAGAAAAGCTAACAGCTTACAATTCAGAGTCAGAAATGCTCAGGGCACAATTCTTTCAGTCAGGACAACCTCTCCTTAGATGTGTCCATAGACAGATATCTATGCCTGGGTAATATTACAAAGCTCTTTTAGGGCTGCTGATAAATGTTAAAAAATACATTCCTCTCTTCTGTAAGCCTCAGCCTGAAAGCACCCAGATCTAGATGCCTGAATCATCAAATGTAGCTCCCCAATAAGTGTTTGGAGACACCTTACTTTGCAAACAAGACTCCTATCTATACTAAAGTGCTCAACTTTAGTTGCTCTGTGGGACAGGAAGACCCCCACTGTGTCTCCTGCTCTTACTATTGGTTCTGCTGCTGAGTTCCTCTGCCACTCCCATGGTGTCACAGTTTTCTGTCTCTGGGTGAGAAGATTCAATGCCCATGGATCTCTGGATCCAAGGGACATGCTCCACTCCTGGTTCTTTTTTGATTGTAGTGAGAGTCCCTTCTATTGCTTCAGAGATGCCTATTTTAAATGCACGTTGTTGTTGTTGTTGTTGTCAGGTGCCATCGAGTCGGAACCGACTCATAGCGACCCCATGCACAGCAGAACGAAACAATGTCCAATCCTGGGCCAACCT
>NW_006408602.1:12876986-12878098 GCF_000296735.1 Chrysochloris asiatica | reverse complement strand
TCAATCTTGATACAATCCTGATATAATCAAGATACATATAAGATATAATCAAGATACAATCAAGATGTTCTCTCCTAATGCACATTAGAGCTCCAGATTTTTGCAGAAACAATTAACCCTGTCAATAATCACTCACACCTTATTTACCTAATCCTTTCAGCATCTTCTCCCAGCTTCTCTTACCCAGACTCATCAGGACTAATGCTATTAGGTGACTTACAAAGACTACAGGTAGAGAATCCATATGAAGTAATCCACTGCACTGCAAGATCATATAAAGTTTTTGAATTATATTAAAAACTAAAATAACATGATATATTAAAAGTGCTAGGAGGTGAAGATTTTAAGGTAATCGAATACTTCATATCCCCAGTTATCTTAGGAAGTTTTGTAAGTTTCTCTTTTTTTCTCTAGCACTCCTATTTCTTTTATAATAATCATGTTTTTAAAAACTTTTATTGAGAATTGAGTGAATGTTTACAGACAAGATCATCAACTTTACATTCCACAAATTAGACACCTCATTTCATCTCAAAATGTACAGTCCCCTGCCTGCAACAACAATCATCCTACTTCCTCCCTGTTGTTTCCCATTTACATCTTATATTTCATAAATGAACAAAGCACAAAATTTTAATGTACATATGCAAAAC
This sequence comes from Chrysochloris asiatica, assembly GCF_000296735.1. Classification (NCBI taxonomy): domain Eukaryota; kingdom Metazoa; phylum Chordata; class Mammalia; order Afrosoricida; family Chrysochloridae; genus Chrysochloris; species Chrysochloris asiatica. The sequence goes on along the minus strand of NW_006408602.1, from coordinate 12,877,445 downwards.
AAAAATATGTAATCATTTATAAAACCAAAAGGCACATTCTTCAAGCCATCTTCCTGTCCATAGGCACACAACTTTACTCCATCAATGGGTCTAGAGTCTGCATCTGTTCTGTCTCTTCATATCATTGTCTGCTACTGTCCCTGCTGTTGCCAGTTTTCTAGATAGGGATCTCACGCTCTCACATGCTCTTCCTTCTTTGTGGTTCTGAGATTCTCTGTTCTTGCAATGAAAGATGAACTAGTCCCCACTTTTAGTTATACATCTTATACAATTACAGTTATGACAATTACAATTAATCCTGCTAGCTATTACTTATAATTTAATTATAAAATTCTCTCAGCTTCGCCCCTCTTCCTGTCATCAGACCTATTTGGAAAAGACAAGAACTATTCAGTGTATAGTCTACTTTATCCCCCTTATTCTGAAACTTAAGTACACTCATGAAATCTTATAAGCCAG
>NW_006408602.1:12873542-12875646 GCF_000296735.1 Chrysochloris asiatica | reverse complement strand
TTTTGTAAAGAATGCTAAATTCACCTCCAAAAAATTCTGTCACATCATAGCACAGTTTATCCTTGTCCCATTCTAACATCTCCATAATTATGTTAAATAAAAGGATGACAGGGTTCCTCCTCTAGCATACAACTATGCAGCCCTGCCTGGTCCTAGTATGTCCCTAAGCAAAGCATTGAGGGCCAAGTACTGACCCTTTCTCTGTTGAATTTTAATCATTTTTTTTCCAGAAGGTTATTTCTGTAATGCACCATTTTTATTATTAATAACTATAATAGTAATATCCCCACCTCAAAACATGTATTTAATCTGAAAATTTAATGTGTACATTTTTAATTTCTTCATCCAGAACTTGCATAAAGGTGTTGAGTAATTAGTATTAAAATCAATTTTTACTGTGCATATTTCTGTTTTAGACATTAAAGTATTGTGTTATTTGCAATAACTCTAAATCATGGCAGTGCCAGCTTTGTTGTAGCTCTATTGCATAAATATAATCAATCATTAAATCCATACAGTTTAATTATTGTAAACTCTATATTGTTTTCTAAAATAAATGGTTTTTTAAAGATATGTTTGAATTTTTTGAGCTATAGACTTAAGGCTCTTCAATTAAGGAATGACCAATACTTACCATATATCTTAAAGTATCTTAAAGTTCATTTACTTAACAGTTTCTCTGTAAAATAATCATATTTAACTTATTTTCTACATTGATATGTGTTTAGTTCTTCTTTTAGCCTATCAGAATAAAGAAATGAGAATAGAGAATGATATTCTATTTTTATATAGGTTTAGTGCCTTTGTCAAGAAACGTTAATGTTTTCTTGCAGAGTAAATATTTATGCTCCTTTGCAGTTATTCAGATTTATGCTCTGTTCTATGTAGTTAAAGCAGATAGAACATTATGATATAATCAGATAATCAAACTTTAGACAAGGTTGTTTAAGAGAAAAATAGAAAGTTGTAACCTAAAACTTGATAAATATTTTTCTAAGAGAAAGAAGAAAATGTGGTATAAATAGTGAAGGCACATTTCCTATACATTCTACTGGGGGCTTATTATTAATTAATTTATGCTTTGTTTGGTAAGAAAGCATTTTAAATTAGTTTTAATTTGTTCTTCAGAAGAGAGGTCATTTAATCTGAGACCCTAAAACTATCTGGTCCATGACCAATAGTATATTCGAACCTAATAGTACCAGGAAGAAGTGTTTTTATTAAGAGAAGTATAAGAACAACACAATTAAAATTAGCAAATATATATGTATGTATATAAATGGGTATTAAAAAAGATTTGATATTGATGTTTAAACTTATCTCTGTGATCAATTGACGTCAACAGTAAGTTCTCTGAGTAATACAGTTCTCTTAATCTCTTTAGGATGTCTTAAAAAATATACAGTCAAACCATTGATTTCCAAGGGGATCTGTTGGGCCGCTTATATTCAAAGCAGAGTTTACCGTGACAGATTTGGTAAAATCTAGACGGGTAATCTTGATAGATTTTCTTGAAGGACACAGAGTAATCATAGGCATTTACTGTAAATAAGTTTTAAGAAAATTTAAAACTGGTGAGAAAAAGACAAAGAATGTTGCACTGAGGCATGCTTTCCAACATGACAATATATTTGCTCATTTTTCTAGGCTTATAAGGGCTGTCCTATAAAAATTTTGTTGGGAAACCTTACCACATTCACCCTACAGCACTGATTTTGCTTATATATATATATATAGTTGTTGTTAGGTGCCATTGAGTCAGTACCGACTCATAGAGACCCTATGTATAACAGATTGAAACACTGCCCGGTACAGGGCAAACCTCACAATTGTTGCCATTCTTGATCCCATTGATGCTACCACATTGCCAGTCCATCTCTCTGGGGGGTTGTCCTCTTTTTCTCTGACCCTCCACCTTACCAAACATGATATCCTTCTCCAGTGACTGGTCCCTCCTGACAATATGTCCGAGGTATGAGAGATGAAGTTTGTTATCCTGTCCTCCAAGAAGCACTCTGGTTGCACTTCTTCCAACAATGATCTGTTTGTTCTTTTGCAGCCCATGGTACCTTCAATATTCTCTTCCAAAACCATAACTCAAAAG
>NW_006408602.1:12869305-12869910 GCF_000296735.1 Chrysochloris asiatica | reverse complement strand
AAATAATAGCTTAACATTTTGATATCTTAGTTCAATAAAATTATATTATTTTATAGTGATTACCCTTTTACATTTGCTCTACCTTCTTCCACAGTAAATTTAAGTCAGCTGCTGGCACAGTGATTAAGCTCTTGGCTGCAAACTAAAAGGTCAGATACTCAAACTCACCAGACACTCATTATGAGAATGATGTGCCTGTCAGCTTCCAAAATGATGATAGCCTAGGAAACCTTGGGAGCAATTCTTCCATGTCCTACAGGATCCCTATGAGTTGTAATTGACTGGACAGCACAAAGCAACATTTATTATTCATTGATGTAACATTTATTTATCAATGGTCATGTGATTAGAACTGTCCTGTTGCGATTATTAGTGGTCATTACTCAATTACAACCCAGTTTACAAAAGAATGAAATACTACCTGGCCCTGTGCCATCCTCACAATTGTTATATTGAGGCCACTGTATCAGTCCATCTCATTGAGGGGGTCTTCCTCTTTGTTGTTGATCCTTCACTTTACCAAACATGATGTCCTTCTCCAGGATCTGGTCCCTCCTGACATGTTCAAAATACATAAGAATAGGTCTCTCGGAATACCTAAAAGG
>NW_006408602.1:12849920-12867755 GCF_000296735.1 Chrysochloris asiatica | reverse complement strand
AAAAAAAAAAAAAAAACCCAGAATAGGTCTCATCCTCTTCTAAGGAGCATTCTGTCTGTACTTCTTCCAAGACAGATTAGTTTGTTCTTCTGGAAGTCTGTTTTACTTTCAATATTGTATGTCAACATCTTAATTCAAATGAACAGATTCATCTGCAGTCTTCCTTACTCATCGATCAACCTTCATATATTTATGAGGTTATTGAAAATAGCATGGCTTGCTTCAGGCACACCTTACTCCTCAAAATGAAATCTTTGCTCTTTAATACTTTAAAGAGGTTTTTTGCAGCACACTTGTTCAATGGAATGTTGTTGTTTTTAGTTGCCATTGAGTTGGTACCAATGCATAGTGACCCTATGCACAACAGAACGAAACACTGCCTGGTCTTAGATCAACCTCACAATCACTGCTGTCACTATGCCAATCCATCTCATTAGGGTTCTTTCTCTTTTTCTCCAATCCTCCACTTTACCAAACATGATATCCTTCTTTAGTGACTGATCCCTCCTGATAATATGTCTGAAGTATGAGAGATCTGTTTAGTTTTTTGGTAGTCCATAGTACTTTTAATATTCTTCTCCAACCTTATACCTCAAATGTATTAATTCTTCTATATTCTTCCTTAGTAATCATTTGGATTTTACAAATGCTTCCTTGAACATTAATTATAAATCAAATCCAAATAACATCTTTGACTACTTAAATATTTTGTCCTTTTAACAAGAGGCTATTTATGGTCCAGTGTGAGGATTTTTTTTTCCCATTGAGGTGTAATGTATATTGAAGACTATATAGACTTTGATCTTATCCAGTAAGTATTTCCAGTCTGCCTTGATTCCAGTAAGCACGGTGGTGTCATCTGCATATTGCAGGATGTTAAAGAATTTTTCTCCAATCCTGATGCCAAGTTCTTCTTCATACAATACAGCATACAGATAAAATAAATACGTTGAGAGGATACAAGCCTGACACACCCCTCTCCTGATTTTAAATCATTCAATGTTTCCTTGTTTTGTTCTAAGGACTGCCTCCTCGGTTTATGCACAGGTTTCTTATGAGCAAAACGAAGTGTTCTGGAGTATCCATTCTTCCCAATGGCATCCATCATGTGCTATGATCCACACCATCCAAGTCATTTGCATTGTCAATAAAGCACAAGTAAACCCCTTTCTGGTATTCTTTGCTTTCAGCCAATTTTCATCTTATGGCAACAATGATATCTGTCATTCCATGTCTTCTGAATCTGGCTTGAATTTCTGCCAGTACGTTGACAATGTACTTACTGTTGCAGCAGTTTTTTTAATTATCTTAAGCAAAATTTTACTCTTAATGATATTGTTCAATGATTTCCACATTCCTTTGGGTCACCTCTCTTTAGAATGAGCAGATACTGATCTCTCCCAATTAGTTGGCCTGGTAGTTGTCTTCCAAATTTCTTGGAATAGATGAGTGAATACCTCCAGTGTTGTACTAATTTGTTTAAAATTTTCAATTTATATTCTGTCAATTGCTGGATTGCCATCAGTGTAGCATTGCTATTAGTTCTTGAACATCAACCATTTATTTTTGATACAGCAACTCTGTATATTAATTTGGCCATAGAATCCTTCAATATAAGAACTCTAGGATTAAAATTTCTCCTCAGTTATTTCAGCTTGAGATATGCTGAATGTGTTCTTTCTTTTTGGTATTTTAATTCTATGGCTTTACACATTTAATATATATGAATATATATATATATATATTTGTCTTGTTGAACTGCCTTTTGGAATTTTCTGTTCAGCTTTTTTACTTCATCATTTACTTTAGTTTCTTTAGCTTCAAGAGCAAATTTCATCATCTCTTTTGACATTCTTTCTTTTCATTTTTAAAATGATCTTTGCATTCTTTCATGTATGATGTTCTTGATGTCATCCCACAACTCTTCTTGTCTTCAATCTTTAGTGTTTAATGCATAAAATCTGTTCTTGACATGGTCTATAAATTCAGGCAGGATATATGCAAAGTCATATTTGGATCTCATGGATTTGTTTAAATATTTTTCAGCTTCATCCTGAACTTGCATATGAGCAAATGATGATCTATATACATAGTCATTTCCTAGCCTTGTTTTAACTGATGTAGTTGAACTTCTTCATTGTCTCTTTCCACAGATATAATAATTTGATTCCTATATATTCCTTGGTGATTTCCGCCTGTACAGTCACTGTTCATATTGTTTAAAAAACAGGATTTGCAATAAATAAGTAGCTGATGTTGTAAAATTCTATCATGTCATTCCCAGCATCATTTCTAAGGTCATTGTTCTAAGGTTAGTATTTTCTTTCTGTTTCTTCCCAACTTTCACATTCCAATAATCAGCAATTATCAATGCATTTTGATGGTGTGTTTGACCAATTTCAGACAGAAGGAATTGTTAGAATTCAATATTATTCTCACTGGCTAAGTGGTTTGTGGGAAAATTTGAGTATTTGTGGTACTAATTGGTCTACCTGGTGTTGTTATTGCTATTGTTAAGTACCATGGAGTCAGTTATGACTCATAGTGATCCTGCGCAGAGTTTCCAAGGCTGTAAATCTTTATGGGAGCAGAATGCCTAATTTTTCTCCAGCTGAACCACTAGTAGTTCCAAAATGCTGACCTTGAGGTTGGCAGCCCAACTTGTAACCACTACACTACCAGAGTGCTATCAAATAGGCTCTGACACCTAACAACCCTGTATAGATTTCCAAGGAGCATTTGATGGGTTTGAACCACCAATCTTGTGGTTTATTGTCAAGTGCTTATCTTATAGTGCCACATCAGGACTCCTTGTAAAATATGGATATTATCATATCACAAACAGCGTTGGAATTTAAGATAGATCTTGACATAATCTTTTTGATGATGAATGTGAAGCCAATCCTCTTCAATTTTTGGTCCTGACAAAGTAAACCATAAGACTGATTGATTCAACATGGTCAAAATGAGTCCATTTCAGCTCAGTAATGCCTAGGATATTGATCTTTATATGTTCCATTTCATTTTTTGTGATTTTCAATTTTCCCAGATTCATAATTTGTGCATTCCATGTTCTGATTAGTAATTTATGTCTGCATCTATTTCTTCTCATTTTGAGCTGTTATTCTTCAGCAAATGCAAGTCCAGAAAGCTTTATTTCATTGTCATATTAACATCAATTCTACTGTCAGGAGGAACTTTTTCCCCGGTCATATTTTGAGTGACTTCCAACCTGAGTAACACATATTCTCAGACAAGATGAAACAATTTTCTGCTGCTATTCACAAATCATTCAGAAGTAGAGTGCCTATCATTCTTCCCAGTTTGTCTGAGTCTGGAATTTACCCTGAAAACTGTCCACCACAGGTGAACTTGACGGTATTTAAAATGCTAAAGGTGTAACTTCCAGCATCACATCAACATACACTACATCACATTTTGACAAACTAACAGACAATTGGTGGATCACTGTCCTAGTTACTTGAGCTCACCAATGAAAGGAAAAAAAAAAAAGAAAGACAAAATGGAACTAAAATTATACTGGAGAGATACACTTTCAATGAAGTAAATTATGCAATGTCTTAAGATGTAATCAGTAATATGAAAAAGGGAAAACAAGTATAGAAATCATAAACCTTGAAATGATACTGAAGAGATATTTTAAGTAAAACTAAGGTTATTAGGGGTAGAGTTCACTGGAAAGGTGATATATGAGTATAAGTTTAAAGGAGTCAATGGTGTTGGCCAGTGGAATAATTGGGGAAGAATCTTTCTGGGGGAAAAAAACAAACTCTGCAGGTACTGAGCAGTCCCTAAGGAAAAACCATAACAGGCATTTTTGAAATCAACAAGGAAGCCAGTGCAGCTATAGCAGAATAAATGGAGAGGAGAATAATATGAGTCAGGCCAAAGAGATAATTAGGATGGCAGTGTATTGATCACATAGGACCTTGTAGGTCACCATATAGACTTTGGAATTTACTCGCTGGAAGGGAGAGGTATTGCAGAGTTTTATTTGTAAGATTTGACTTAAGGTTTTAAAAGGACCAATAGTATCCTATGTTTAAAAAAAGCATAGACAAATAAGGATTGGGGACAGAGAGTGTTAGAAGCAGCAAATCCGGTTTATAGGTTATTACAGTAATGTTAAGGGTAGCTTGGTGTATAATGGCAATAGTGGAAATGTGGAGATAAAGTCGTTACTCAGTATCTGCAGTGGATACCAAAATCTGTTAATGCTCATGCCCTTCATATAATGTAATAATAATACTTTAAGTCATCTCAAGATTACTTATCATACCTTATACATTGTAAATACTGTGTAAATGGCACTTTATGCTCCCACTTAGCATTTGTGAGATTGTTTTACCACTTAATTGCTCCTCCATCCTGGAATATTTTCTATTTATGGTTGGTTGAATGGGAGACGTGGAACCTGTGAATACGAGGTTTGACTGCATTTTCCATGTAGAACTAATGCATTTTTTATGTATTTAGAATGGGGTGTAAGAGAAAGAAATTTCAAGGATACTTTACTCTTTGTTGCAAAGAGAGATACAAACTTTATCTTCCAAGGTCATTTGCTATATATGCAAACATTTGATAAAGACAGTCTGCGTCTGTTCTCAAGATGTTCAAAGACACAAGAGACCCATGGAGAATTGTTTATCATCAGCTAATTTCCCCCTTAAACAATTTTCTCTATTTTGTAAAACAGTACTGACATGCATATAATTGGCTAAGTGATAAATTTAGGAGATATTTTTAAATCTTTCATTTCATTGGAACTATTGGAACAAAGATATGCTTTCCCCCTGTTTTAGATAGCCATGAAATAGTCATGAAACTACAATGGTACCTCAAGTTAAACTGTTTTATAGTTAGAGACATTTCTTAGAAGGACAGGGTAAAAATATGAAAAGTAACTGGGTTTAATGATAGTGTTCAACAGCTCTCTCAAGCTTTACCTGGTCACAGCAATCTGAATTTTTCAGTTACTACACCTGTTGAATCACATTGAATTGGATTTTCAGCTACTTACAAACAAAATCATACTCTACACATTGTTCAAAAATTTTAAACTTAAATTGTATTTAAGTTATAACATTTCTCTAGTTATATAAAGTAATTTTAGTCATTTTATCCTATACCTATTATTTTTAAAATATAACAAATTTGTACTATTTGTTTTCTAATTTTCTGAATTTTTAAAGTATTTGATGTAAGATTTTCTCTCTTGTTCTATAAATTCTATATATATGACATAATCCATTCATTAACTTTGTATTTGAAAACATATCATTGTTCTAGGATTGAGTGATGGGAATCATGATCACTAATATTTAGCATTCAAACAAATGTTTTTGCAATAATATTCATGTTAAAATTTAAGCTGCAATGTGATCAGTAATGGAGAAATTTCATCTAGTAACATATTTTAGATCAGTGCTCTTCATATGAACCATATAAAAAAGTAAAACGCATTTTGACCACCTGACATTTATTCCAAAATACAAAGTTTAGTTTAATATTTTAAAGTCAGTCAATTTAAAAATCTGATAAAAATTAAAAATAAGCAACCATATGCCTTCTAACCTAAATGCAGAAATTAAAAAATCTAAACCCATTCTTGATTTTTAAAAAACTTGAAGTAAAAAGAAAATCTCTCAAGCCTATATATGGCATGTATAAAAAGCTTACAATTAACTTTTAATCTCCTGCATGCTAACCCAAGGGTCTGAGAACCTACCAGATTCTGGAAGAGAGAAAAATGTAGCTATCTACTTCTGTAAAATTAAAGCCTTGGAAGCCATATAAGGGTAGTTCTGATTTATTCTATAGACTTATTATGAGTCACACTTGATTCAATGACACTGGGTTTGGTCTCTTCCCCCCCCCCCCCCCCCATTATATGAGTATGAGTATCTACTTTTTTTGGAATGTGCTCAAATACAGACTTCTTCTAGTTGGTTGGCTAGGTAGCTGTCTTACAAATTTCTTTGCATACATGAGTGAGCATTTTCAGCATTTCATCTGTTGTAATATCTCAGTTGGTACTTCATCAATTTTGGGTTTTTTATTCTCATGCCTTCAGTACAGCTTGGACTTCTTCCTTCAGTATCATCAGTTATTGATCATATGGTAACACCTGAAATGGATGAATGTCTACCGATTAGTTGTAGTCTTTCCATCTTCTTTTGATGGTTCCTGCATTATTCAACATACAACACATAGATTCCTTCAGTATTGCAACCTGAGGCTTGATTTTTTTTTTCTTTCAGTTATTTTATTTTAAAAGCTGTATAATGTATTGATCCATTTTACTTTCATAACACCAGATTTTTGCACATTGTATTTGAATGCATGACTTTGTCTTTTCAAGTTTTCCTTTGTTATGTGTTCAGCTTTATTACTTCATCTTTACCCTAATCTGCAGCAACTCTACATCCCAAAGCAAGTTTCATTGACTATACAGAGGTATGTGACTGTGTGGATCAAAATGTTTAAATGTGCTCATATGGAACCTGTAAATAGACCAAGAGGCAGTCCTTTGAATAGAACAAGAGATACTGTGTGGTTTAAGAACAGGAAAGTTGTCTATTAGCGTTGTATCTTTTCATGGTTTGCATTTAGAGCAAGAGGAAATAGTAGAAGCTGAACTATATGAAGAAGAATGTAATATCCAGATTGGAGGAAGAGTCTTTTATAACCTATGTTATGCAGATGACACAACCATTCTTGCTTTTTAACATGAACAGCACTTGAAGCACTTACTAATGATGAAGATCAAAGACTATAGCTTTCTGTATGACTTACACTCTGTGATAGTTAAAGTTTTGTGCCAACTTGACTGAGCCAGGAATCCCACTGGTTTGACAATTGTTATATTTTAATTCCAATCATAAATTCTGATACAGTATAGTTAACTCCATGATGCATGGTTATGGACAGGCTATTTAACTCCATGATGATTTGCAATGAGCAGGTATAGTTATCTTATGACGATTGGCTATGAGCACCCAAACAATGAAATGATGTTTCCTCAGGGATGTGGCCAGCTTCCAATGTAATGAATGTTCAAGCAAAGTTTCTTGCTTCTGCTGTGTCTGTTTTGTGCATCTGGATCATCCTCCAACCTCTGCTTCTTTGGACTTGAGCCACTAGTCTGCTTTATTATCTGTATGCCATCCTGCCTGCCAGACCTGTCTCTGCCTGGCTGCTGGGACTGCCTGTCTCTCTGCTGGATCTGCCTGCTGATCTTGGTTCAACTGACCCAGACATGTAACTCTCCCACTTCTACAATTTGAGCCATTGCCTTAATATAAACTTTTCTTTATATATGTTTCTCTAGGGAGCCCAGCTAAACAGACATCAAAATAAAGACAACAAATATCCTCACAACTGGACCAATATGCAACATCATGATAAACAGAAAAAAATATTGACATTAACAATGATTTCAACAAAGATGTTAATTAGGGGACCAAGGTGCCTCTGACCCAAGCTATGGTATTTTCAACAGCTTTATTTGCATGTGAAAGCTGGACAATGAATATGGAAGACTGAAGGATAATTTATGTCTTGGAATTATGATGTTGATGAAGAATATTGAGTAAACTATGGACTGCCAGAAGAATGAACAATTCTGTCTTGGAAGAAGTACAACCAGAATGCCCCTTAGAAGTGAGGATGGTGAGAACATACTTGGACAAATTACCACGAGGGACAAGTTCCTGTAGAAGTATATTATAATTGTAAAGGGAAAGGGTTAGCAAAAAAAGAGGCGATGGATTGACACAATGGCTGTACCAATGGGGTCAAACATGGCAATGATGGTGAGTATGGCACAGCAGCAAGCAGTATTTCATTCTGTTGTACATAAGCTTACTAGAAGTCAAAACTGACTCGAAGACACCTAACATCAACAACATCAAATGTTTATTTACTGGAGATGTTTAAGGAAAAGGAAAGTGTGAAATAATTTTGCTGCATTGTCTTTAAGAAGGAAGAATCAAATTGTAATTTTAAGGCCAGAAAAATATCAAGGAATCACAGCTTGTTTTAATGCCTTGGTTTTCCAGGTGCCAAATAATGTTATCTTTAATATATTGTTGTTGTTGCTAAGTGCCATTGAGTTGGTTCCATAGCGACCTTGTACAGGATTTCCAAGGAGCAGCTAGTGAGCTTGAACTGCTGAACGTACAGTTCAAATAGACTGCAGTCCAGCACATTAACTAATAGCATCACACTAGATAAATAGATTAACATGTTTAATCTGTTAATTAACATGTTTAATGAATGAGGCATGTTTGTTTTTATTCAAGGGTTCCATGTTGGCACATGTGCTTTGCAAGTAATTGAAAAATTAGATTAATTGTTCAAACCAAATGGAAAAAGTCTTATGCTCTAACTCCATATGATAATCATCGAAACACTTATAGAATGCAATTCTACTCTTACAGAGATGTAGGTTCTGTGAGTCAGAATTGACTGAACATGAACTAATTTCATTGTAATCTTCTTTTGGGAGGTGGGGGAGATGATAATGGGGAGGTTCTAGACATTGAGGTACAAAGGATAATTTAGGCCAATTGGGCAGAATTCATGCTCGCAACCACTCCTGTGCTGTTGCACACTAAGAGTATATTCCTTTTCTTGTAATAGTGTAATTTAATTTGAGATTATTACATCATAATTAAGTTTGAGGTTATGACATCATTCTGTTTCTCATAATATCAATTTTTATTTTAAGTCTTCACTGAATTTAAATTTGGAACTATAACAAATTCGTTATATTTTACATGTAATTTTGATGGAAAATATACTCTGATAAGTAATAGACCCAAGTTTTTATGGCAAAAGGAACACTTAAAATCTGTCAGCTTTGTGTTTGATCTTTTGTTACACTTAAAATTATTTCTCAAGAAAGTCTTATTAACATAAAAATATGAATAAGGTAAAAATAGGACTCATAGAATGGATCTGATAGTTCACTGTCTGGTTAAGCAATCAATATACAGACACTAAAAATCACCCAGGGAAACATGCAAACATTTGTGTGCCTGTCAAAAGAGAGGACAAACTCAGAACCCAAATAAATAGTTATCACTGACTGATGATCTTGTCACCTATTTTTATCACGAGTGGAAATTTATTGCTATAGAAAGCTATACTATTCTCTTCTTTGTATACTCAACATTGGCTGTATAATGAATTGCATGAAATAGATATTAGTTTTGGAAATACTTGAAGGTAGACTAAAAAAAAGCTTGGTGATGCTGTATTGCCAGCTCTTAGCACTGCCTAGAGTTCATAGTGGGTACATCAAGCTTAATTGTGGCTTTCCAGCACCTTGCACCTAAGGGAAATAATAGCAAGTTCTAGGTTACAACTCTTTATCTCTTAAACCACATTATCTCAGTTTTAATGTTGTGATTATATCATGGTGTTACATCTACTTTAACTACATGATTCCAGGTATTATATGTAGAAACAGACATGACTGCATAATTATTTACAGTTTGTGAGACAACATTCCCTTAAGGGAATTTTATTAAACAATTTGACATTAAAGATGTGGAAAAATATTATTATCTCACCACAAAAAAAAATTTGTTAATTTGTGTTTAAAGAGATGATAGAGAACAGTGATGTTAACACAGTCCAAAGGTTTATGAATTTACTACACAAATGTTCACAGAACAGGTTCAACTCTGATACTAAATCGGTAGAGCTGTGAGACTAATGAAATGGCCTCCTTTTTTTTTTTTAATTTTGAAATCTTTTATCATGAGCACACTTTATTGATTTATTGATGTACATCAAAACAGTAATATACAATCATTCAAATAATCAAATGGCATAATCTGCAAGCCTGCCTCCCTGGCCACCAGCACACAGCCCTCTCCGTCTGTAAGTCTAGAATCCCCAGCTGCTCCATCTCGCCACTGTCATCATCTCTGCCTCCATCTCTGGTTTTGCCATTTCTCTGAATAGGGGCCCATACTCCACTCCTGCTATTCTCCCTTGATGGACCCAAGGTTCTCCACTCCTGGACTGTAAGATTAACCACTCCCCCCTTTTTGCTATAAAACTTCTAAATTTACAGTTACAATAATCACAATCAGTCATGATAACAATATTACTATTGAATCCTAAGAGTCTTATCACCATTTCCTTTCACCAGCCCCATCTAAATAGGATGAAAACCACTCAGTGGAGATTCTACCTGCCCTCCACACTACCCCCCCCCCACACACACACACACTCTGAATCTAAACTCCCTCTTGAAAACTTGTAAACCAGTCACTTCATGCCTTTATAGCCCACCCACTTTAGGTAGCCAATGTTTAAGTTGCCCATCCCTATCAACCCTGTGTACAGAGGGGAAGGGAATGGTCCTTGCTGTGAATGAAGATTCCTTCCCTCTTGGTTGGTATTTTAAGCCACTACATCATGTACATAAGTATAGGTCAAGTTCATCAAAGTGTAGTGATTTACATTGGTTTTCTTTATCTTTTTTTTTTTTTTTTATCTTCCTCTATTCGAGTTCTGATCATCTAATCATTTAAACTAGGTCAAGTGGTTAGTATCTGCAAGTATGCGTGTTCTTGTGCATCTCCCCTCACTTCATATCAGCTGGACACTTTGCTCTCAGATCTATCCCTCCATGGCTAGGTCCTAGTCCATGGGCTCAGGGGTCCCCAGGTCTCACCATGCTATAGGCCAATGAGGTCTCACCATACTCCAGGTTAACAGGAGTCTATGTAATGTGACCAGGCTTAGCCCACATCTTCATTACTGCTTTCCCCAACTTCCACTCATCAGTAGACCAACATGGTTGCCAGCAAGATGACATGCCTGCTCATGTATCCTTTTGAGTTTCAGTCTTGGAAGGGGGTTTGCCCTGAAATAACTTAATTGCTTGCCTTGATGGCTCCCTGATGGACAACTTGCTTGCTCTTGTGGTAGCCAATCAGGCTGACATTTTTGTTTTTGAGTTTTCCTGTTGGTCTTCTTTCAAGAAGTATTTTCTGTTCCTCTACTTGCTCCAGGCTGATCTGCTTGTTATTTCAAGTGAAAATTTCCCACATCAGAGGATTCTGGATGGGGATCAGGATTCCACCTAAGGTCTTATACACTACAAAGTCTCCACAGTAGTCAATTTCACTGGGCACCCCTTTTAGATATTCCAATTGCTCAGTTATAGGCTGAAGATGGGTTTATAAGGTTTTTGTAATCATGTTTCCAGCTATTCCTTTCTTTCCCCCACAATTATCTATTTTACAATAGTAGGCAAGGGAAAACAAGATTCATAAGACACTCAAGCATCTTAACATTATTTCCTCTTTTTTACCCATTCAGACTATGCCTCAATCCCTATATCATAAAGACCTGTTGTTCCAAGGTTGAGCCTGTATCACTAAGAAATGGCCTCCTTTTATCTCCACTTCCTGGATCCAGGTTCTTTCTCAGAAATTGAGGCCACTGCAGAGCTGAATCCAGTTGACAGTGTTTGCAACCAAGTGTTTGTGTTATCTTTGTGTGAGTGTGTGTGTTTGTGACTCTGTGTGTGTATATAAAATCAAATTTACAAATGGTGGCCCTATAGTCATAAGTAATTTTGAATTATACCTTGATTTTCTTTAATTACATAGAGCTGTTACATTTTGAAACAACAACATCCTAGTTTAGCCTAAACCACTACCAGCTGTCTATAACTGCCACACATTTGTAGGATATGGAGCTAGTGGCAAATTAATAGATTTTAAAAAAATAAGGGTATTTATTTAATCCCCAAATATGAATTAAACTTTTGAGGAAAGGTACTATCATGTAAGGGAACCATAAGCTCCTTTGGACTGCAGGAAAATGGATTGGTTTCAGCAGGCTTAATTCGTCCCTTTTGATTTCTCCTGAACTTTGAGTGTTTTTCCTTTTTCTCTGTAAAAGGGTAAAGCAAAGGGAATACAAAAAAGATGTTTGGTAACATGAGAGGCGCCTCTAGCTTCTGACTATAATACTCAGGTGTCTAGCAAAACAATCCAAGAGGGTAATTCTCTTCAAAAACAGAATATAAAATATCCCTTAAATCATGATTTTGCATTGCATATATATCTCATCAATATTATGAAATACAGGATTCAAGTCTATAACATACAATTGAACTGAAAAATGTAAGCCATTGCATTACATTTCTTAGCACAGAAGAATTAGCTTTGGTATGCAAATTTTAAAATGTGTGAATATATGGGTCTAAGCCAAAAATATTAATCAATAAAACACAACAGGGTGCAATTTTCATAATTACAGCTGGCACTAAGCAGTATAGCAAGATTTAAGATGCAGTCTTGATTGGTAGTTTATGATAAATGCATGTCCTTCAGTTGTCTTTTAGTTAGCATACATATCAGTAATTTTTATTTTTTTTTCCTTAAGACATTTTAGAGACAATAAACTGGACATTTTGCTTATCAGTCAGTTTCTGAAAGTACTGAAGGAATAAAAATAATTACCGTGTGTTTATTATTTCTTTAAAGGAAGAATATTTTGGCAGCAACGTGGATGGTGGATTGGATTCCAGCAAGATACCAGAGAGGCCAATCTGAAGACATTTCACAAGATTTTGAGAAAGTAGATGAGGGCCTGGACTATGGCTTTAACAGGGATTGCCAAGTGACTGTAGTTTTTGTTTTTAGCATTGTTCCTGAGGTGGGATGGTATAATATTTGAATGGGACTGATAAACTTATCATGTTGCCCATTCTTAAAAGATGGACACCAACTACTTTCTTTGATCTTTATTACACATTTCTTATCTTCTTAATTTTAGACCTGAAAGAAAATTTCCCTAGGTAATTCTAATGAATAAGCAATAGTTGAAAATCAAAACATTAAAGATACTTTGTAATTCTGCTGACAGAAGACATTCCAAGCAGTGGTCTTCAAGTGAACTCTGACTCACAGGGACAACATGTGTGCTACAACAGAACTGTGCTCTCTATAAGTTTTTCAATGACCAGATTTCCAGAAATAGATCATCTGGCATTTCTTTCTGGTAGCCTCTAATAGACACAAACCTCTAAACATTCTGTTAGTAGCCAAGCACATAAACCATTTGCATTACCCAGAAACTCAATAATAATAACAATAGTAGTTGACATTATTGAAGGAACACTGGTGGCACAATTGTTGAGACACTCAGTTATCAACCAAAATGTTTACACTTTGAACCCAACTAGTTGCTCTGTAGAAAAAGACACAGCTATCTGTGGCTGTAAGGAGCTCTGGTAGCGTAGTGGTTACGAATCGGGCTGTGAGCCGCAAGGTCAGCAGTCCGAAACTACCAGCGTTCTGTGGGAGAAAGATGAGGCGGTCTGCTCCCGTAAAGATTTACAGCCTCGGAAACCCTGTGTAGGGTCGCTATGAGTCAAAATCGACTCCACGGCACATAACAACAACAATATCTGTGGCTGTAAAGATTACAACTAAATAAACTCTATGAGGCAGTTTGTTATATATGTTCACTGAGTCTGAATCAACTTGATGACATACAACAAGATTTATTGAGCTTACTTTGTTCCCCTGTCAGATACTATGTTAGGATTTTACATTTCATAGCATGTTTAATTCTTATGAAAAGTTTTGACATACCATGATTAATCCTTTTTTATAGATTGTTGTTGAACTTGTTAGGTGCCTTTGAGTCAGTTCTGACTCATAGTTACCCTATGCATACTAGAATGAAACATTATAGGTTCTTGTGCCATCTTCACAATTGTTACACTTGAGTCCATCACTGTTGCTTCTGTATCAATCCATCTCACTGACCTTCCACATTACTAAGCACGATGTCCTTTTCAAAGGACTGGTTCCTCCTGATAATATGTCCAACATATGAGAGAGAAAGTGTCACCATCCTGACTTCTAAGGAGCATTCTGATTGTACTTTTTCCAAGGTAGGTTTTCTTGTTCTTCTGGCAGTCTATGGTACCTTTAATATTCTTCTCCAACATCATAATTTAAATGCAGCAATTCTTTTATGGTGTTATATTCATTGTCCAATTTTCACATGCATATGAAGCAATTGAAAATGGGCCAGGCACATTTTAGTTCTCAAACAGATATTTTTGCTCTTGAACACTTTAAAAAGTAATTTGCAGAAGGTTTGCCTACTGCAATAAATTGTCTGATTTCTTGACTGCTGCTTCCATGAGTATTGATTAGATAACAAACCTGAAAAATATAGAAAAAAAATTTATTTACCCCAACAACACACAACAAATTAGACTTAGTTAATGGAAACTGACTCTAAAACGAGGAAACTTAAATCACTCAGATCATTTGTGAATAAAAGGTTTCATATGATTTCTTTTCCTTTCTTCTATTTTAAAAAGAATAATTAATTACATGCAAAAATATTCAAACAGGATTTAGAAAGTAATAAACCTAATACAAAAAATAAAAATAAAAGGCTTTCAGCCAAGATCCATCTGGCGTCAGAAATGTCAGAAATGGTATGTCTTTTTCCAGTCCCTTTTCTGAATCTGGCTTGAACCTCTAGCAATTCCCTGTCAATGTACTGTTGCAGCAGCTTTTGAAATTTTACCTTGAGCAACATTTCACTTGCATGTGATATTAATGATGAGTCAAAACTGGCTAGACAACACTTGAAAACAACAACAAATTTTTAGAGGAACAGAAAGCCTCATTTTTTTCACATGGAACAACTGGTGGGTTTGATAACAGTCCAGTGCGTGTGGCACCATAGGATAAGCACTAGACCTCAAGATAGGTTTGAAGTGCAGGGTCAATGGTTCAAACTCACCATTTACTCCGTGGAAGCTCTATTCAGGGCCACTATGACTCTGAACAGACTTGATGACACGTAACACAATAATCGTACAGCACAATAGTAGGGTCCTTCTCCTGTTTCCTTCTCTCTCCTTTTATTTCTTGTAAGATAAAGGGTAATGTTGGCCATACACCATGAAAATTCCACATATACTAGTTCAGGGCTATCACCTGAGTAAGAAAATTGTTGCCTTCTCCCCTAATCGCCTTACAACTGATTGACTAATCATATCAGATCACATCAAGGGGATAGTCATATCAATTCATGACTACCAAATTATATCATTACATAACTGCCTTTAATTGTGCCTTATTAACATCATACAGGTTAAGATATACAACACATAGGGAAATTTCATCAGGTTGAAAAATAGAAGATAATTACATAAT
This sequence comes from Chrysochloris asiatica, assembly GCF_000296735.1. Lineage (NCBI taxonomy): Eukaryota > Metazoa > Chordata > Mammalia > Afrosoricida > Chrysochloridae > Chrysochloris > Chrysochloris asiatica. The sequence continues at coordinate 12,852,513 of NW_006408602.1, read as the reverse complement.
ACTTAGAATCATGGTCTAGCCAAGGTGCCACATATTTTGGGAAGACTCAATTCAATCCGTAACATTCAACCCTTTCCCACTAGCCAAATTCATATCACTGTCCATCATATCATCCCAAAAGTTAAAACACACTCACCTCATCATATAAAACACATTCTCACCATCATATCATTCCAAAAATTTAAAATCAAGTCCTAGTTCAAAATCTCCTGTGGAAAAGTTCTTCATCTGTGAATCTGCAATATCTAGAATATATATTTTCTGTTTCCAAAGTATAATTTTAGAACAGGCACAAGGCATACATTTCCGTTACAAATGGTAAAAATAACAGGCACCAAATAAGTTCAGAATTCAGCAGAAATATTACTCTGAGGCCATCTGGGCAATGGCACCACCCTCTACACTGAGTGATGCTCATGCTCTCTGAATTCTGTGTGGAGAAACCTCAGTCCTTAACTTTAGCTCTGCCTTTCAGGCTCTCTAGTGTGACAACTCTGCTCCCTTGACTTTGAGCAACGTATTGTTTTAATTTAATTAACAGGTGACCCCCATCACCTCAGCCACAGAAAGCCTTGTTCTTCTGTCCCTTGAGTATGTTAGCCTTGGTTATGTTAGCCTCACTCCCTAAGCAAAGAGGCCTTGTCCCATTTGTACTCATGAATGTGAAGACGTGACTCTTCAAACCATTGGAGTCTATGGGCCCATTCTTTGAAACCACAGAGGTCCTGGTCCCACCTTTTGAGATAGAGGCAGCTCTGATTCCCATACTGCTTGTCTCTTTAGCTTCTGCTTCATGGTTCCCTGATCTCTTGGTACCTTGGGCCTCTTGGGGAGGCATGGTCACTGCCCTAATTGGCAGTGCCCCCAACTAGCTTTGCAAATAAGTACCTGGAGGCACCTCTATTCCATTAAGACTCAGCCTGATATCACTCAGTTCTTTTATACCATGGCTTGACAAGTCTAGCTCAGCTGACAAGTACTCAGAAGCATCCCACACTGCCAGCTAAATTCTTGACTAAAGATCCTACCTTGTTTAGTTCCCTTGTTCTGTGGGTGAAGTACCACACCATCTCATGCTGGGGTTCTGGTTCTGCTGCTGATCTTCCTCTGTCACCGATTCTTGTTATCTGTGCTATCTCCAGTATTATGATTCTCCTATATGTTTTTTTCTGACTACTCATTAGGCTTGTCTTTGACATGCATAATTCTACCAGCAGTGTCTTTAAGATAATCTAAGCATTTACTACTGTTGTTGTTGTTATTAAGTATCATTGCTTTAGTTTTGATTCATAATAACCATGAACAGAGTTTTCCTGGCTGTGAATCTTTGCAGGAACAGAGTGACTCATCTTCTCTGGAGGAGAAGCTAGTGAGCTCGAACCATTGACTTTGTGGTTTAAAGTTCAATGCTTATCCTACAGAGTCATGGTACCTACAACTTTTATGAACAGGCACCCTAAAACACATCCAGTCTCTACTAATTGCCCAATTCCAAAACCATGTTCACATTTTACGTATTTTAGAGTAGCCTCCACTCCCTTAACCAAACTTGGTCTTAGTTACCTTGTGCTGCTATAATAGAAATACCATAAGTGGATGATTTTGACAAACTGAAATTTCTTTTTTCATAGTCTGGGACACTAGAAGCTCAAATTCAGGGCACCTCACCAGCCGCTTCTTAGAAACTCTATACAGTGTCGCTGTGGGTTGGAATTGACTCGATTGCACTTAACAACAACACTAGGGGAGGAGACCTAGCGTGGCATTGTGAGTTAATGTGTTGGGCTTTAAAGTCAATTTGAACTGCAAGGTTGGTGGTTCAAGCTCACCAGCTGCTCCTTGGAAACCCTCTACAGGGTCATTATGGGTCAGAACAGACTCTGTGGCACTTAACAACAACTACACCACTAGGAGAAGATTTCTTTCTTTTTTTTTCTGTCTGCTCTGCGGAAAGGTCCTTGTCTTTCTTTAACATCTGTGGACCCAGTTTTCCTTGGAGATCTCTGTATCTCTTGAAATTTATCTCCTCCTGAATCTTGTAGACTCTCAGTACATGGACTCCTGATCGCAAAGATGTGCTCCCCTCCTAGTTCTATCTTGATGGTGATAAGTTCCTTTTTCTCTTCTTATTTCTCTCTCCTTTTACCTCTTGTATTATAAAACGTTCTGTCAGTCAAACCCCAGGGAATATCACCATAAATTAAATCAGGGCTCTGACCTGAATAAGGAAGTTGCATTCATTCTAATACCCTATAACAAATTAGCTGGTCACATCAGATAACATCACTGGGACTGATTACATCATTGTATAACTGCCAAATGAAACTATTACATAACTGCTTCTAATCCTAAAGTTAGAGGTAATGTTTTGTGTTTAATGTCATATTTGTGGTTAAGTCTTGAAAAATGCATTTTATAAAAAAGCTGAAGTAGAATAAAAATAACATTGGCTCTATAGTCATAATGTTAGCCATGAGACTTCAAATCGACTGCCTTTGTCTCGAAAATGGGAAATAATAGGTTTCTCTTTTTACTTCACAAAGTGGTTATTTTATTTATTTATTTATTTATTTTAATTAAATGTTTTTATTTT
>NW_006408602.1:12847679-12849365 GCF_000296735.1 Chrysochloris asiatica | reverse complement strand
CTTAAGTTGCTGAGGTTCCACGTGATCCTTACCCGTCTCTGGCCACACGTCCAGCATAAACAGCCGCCATCCAAGAAAGGCAGGGAAGGAGGAGATCGGCTGGGGACCCCATACGCAAGACGTTGCCAGCCCACCACCTGCTCTAAGGTGACCAAGCAGGATCACTATGCTGAGGTTCACAAAGTGGTTATTATAGGGATCAAATGAAATTACTGAAATAATGAAATAATTTTCAAAAAAATTATATTTGGAAATGTTTTGTCAAATATAAAGGTATATAATAAAGTTAATATTAAACTTATAATACCTAAAATGCAAATAGATACTGCTGAGGTATCTACTACTGTTAATAGAATTGATATCACCTTTACCATCATCATTGCCATAATTTTGATAATGATTACAAATCCTAGGTTTCTTGTTGTTACCTTGGAGTTGGTTCTGATTGATTCATAGTGACCCTGCACAAGGTTTCTGAGGCTATAAACCTTTATGGGAGCAGAATGCCTCATCTTTCTTTTGCAGAACCACTGATCATTTCGAACTGCTGACCTTGAGATTGGCAGCCCGTCTCGTAACCACTACACTGCCAGAGCTCCTTGGTGTCTAGTGAGGCTTAATTATGTGTTAGTCACTGTTTCTGATATTTTCCTATTATCCCTAATCTTATTGATTTGCAAAATAATTATAATTCTCTCCAACAAATGAGGAAATTGAAGCACATAGAAAATGCTTGTGCAATACCACACAACTAGCAAATGCCAGACACTAAAATAGAATTCATAACTATAGGTTTCTGTCTGAGTCCACAAGGTGCCTGGAATCATCAAATACAAATTAGTTGGCTTTAGTTATAAATATAATAGTCTGTTCATAACATATGCAGATTAAGGATAAGGAATTGGAGGGTACGACTAGCTCTGCTATTTTGGATTCTATTTCTAAAAGCTGTCCAAAATTCCCTGACGAATTTTTCATTCCTCCTCCAGGGTCTGATTTTGTGTATATGGGATGCATGACTTGCCTGGAAAATAAGGAGTACCTCAACTGAACTTGATGGAGTTGACCATATTTAGGACTATAAATTACTCAAGATACCTTTTTCATTGTTTTATATACTATACTTAACAATAGAAGGATCCCTGGTAGCTTAGTGTATTACACGTTGTACTGCTACCCACAATGTCAGCAGTTCAAATCTACCAGCTGCTCTGTGAGATAAAGATGAGGTTTTCTGTTCCCATAAAGATTTGCAGCCTCACGGCGCTGTAGGATAATGAACGACTACATGGTTGGTGGTTTAAATTCACCAGCCTTTCCTCAGAAATCCTATACATGGTCACTACGGGTCAGAACTGACTCAAAGGCACTTAACAACAAACCCTCTACAGGTTCAGAACTGACATTACCAGCTGCTTCACTGGAGAAAAACAAGGTTTTATGTTTCCATAAAGATTTATAACCTCATAAGCGCTCTACAGGTTTGGAACAGTTTCAACAGCACACCATCACCACCACCACCATCACCATTTAACAATAGAGCTAAATTAAATCAGGTTTTATTATTTGATTCCACAAATCATCGAGACAACAGGCCTGCTATAATATTTTAATCTATCAGAATTTATTTTTTCTATGGTCAATATTAAGGAGCTCTGGCAGCGTAGTGGTTATGAATTGGGCTGC
>NW_006408602.1:12845829-12847384 GCF_000296735.1 Chrysochloris asiatica | reverse complement strand
CGCTCCGCGGGAGAAAGATGAGGCTTTCTACTCCCGTAAGGATTTACACCCTCGGAAACCCTGTACAGGGTCGCTATGGGTTGGAACCGACTCGAAGGCACTTAACAACAACAACAACCCAGTATAGATTTATGTGAACATTCTTCTAACATTTATGTGATAATCATTCATGTAAATTTGCTCTATATTCATCAAAACAATTCCCATAATTTCAGTATTTTAATCTTTATGCTTTGATTTGTAATAATGGCTTATTAATTTATTTTTCTTCTACATAAAATTTAAATAATATTGCTGCCCTTAAGATTTCTTTAAATGAGATCATATATGCAGAATGTTAGCAGATTGCCTCAGCCATCTACTCTGGATTAATAATTTATAAACCTTATCTCATTTCAACCCACCAAGGAAAAGTTAATCTCTGAAGTTCAGAATAATAAAAATTTGGTATGTATATATTAATGCAGTTTTTTTAATCTAAAATAATATTTTATATGTGCAACATAACAAGATTATACAACCAGCAATCTACTTTTTAAAAAATATCAGCTCTACTCTAGCCTACACAATCATTGGAATATATATTTATGTATACAGACACATACACACATGATGGGGGCTTTAAAAAGTTTATGGGAAGCAAAAGATAATGGAATTTTCCCACAACTTTTTGAATGCCCCTCTCATGCTTATATTCAAATATATGAGATAGAAGCAAGGCTATAATTGTTTACATTATACTTGTTTACATTATTCTTCCCAGAAAGGTTGATTTTGGAAACACCAGATGCTCATGAAAATGGGCAACATAATGGACTTGTAACCTAGAGAATTTGATTGAAAACCTTTAAAAAGAACAGTGATGAAATACAAAACAAGTCGATGACAACTGACCCAAATCTCCATAAAAGGAGTTCATGGGACTATAGACCGCCCAATTCACATAGGTGAAAAAAGGCAGAGGACTGAAAAAGGTCTCCAGGCATGGGAAATAAATAGTGTGTATGGAGTTGTGGTGTGGCACTGTGGGTTAATGCACAAGACTACAGAGTCATTTGAACTGCAAGGTCAGCAGTTCAAGATCACCAGCTGCTCCTCGGACACCCTGTACAGGGTCGCTATAGGTTGGAGCCAACTCAAAGGCACTTATTTTATTGCTGTTGGTAAGTGTCATTGAGTCAGTTCTAATTCATAGTTACTATGTGTAGGGTTTCTGAGTTGCAACTGGAGAACTTGAACCACTGACCTTGTGGCCTTATACAAAAACCATCTCAGCATGTGTTAAAGACATAAATGTGAATCCAAGACTTATGAAGGCCATCAATGAAAAAATAGGGACAAATGTGAGGGTTCTAATTCAGGGCTAACACAGACTACCAAACATTTTGAAAACTATAGAAAAAAAAAAAAAAAGGAGACAAATGATTGTTGTTGTTTTTGGCCAACCCATCTCATTGAGGGTCTTCTTCTTTTCCTCCAACCCTCCACCTTACCAAACATGATATCTTTCTCCAGTGACTGGTCCCTCCTGACAATATGTCCAAATTATGAGAGA
>NW_006408602.1:12837434-12843159 GCF_000296735.1 Chrysochloris asiatica | reverse complement strand
GGCTTTTCTCCCACAAGCTTTACTGTATTTGTGTTATCACAGTCAACTCTTAATTTGAGGAGGCAGCTCTTCCCCAGTTGCATTGTGAGTGCCTTCCAACCAGCGGGGCTCATTTTCTGGCACTGTATCTGACAGTGTTTCTCTGCTATTCATAAGGTTTTCAGTGACTAAAGATTCAAAGTAGTTTGTCACTCTTTTTTCCTAGTCTGTCTTTGTCTGGAAGCTCATCTGAAACCTGTCCACCATGGGTCACCCTGCTGGTTATTTAAAATACCGGTGGCAAAGCTTTCAGATTCATAGCAAATTACAAGCCACCACAGAATGACAAACTGACAGACAAGTGGTGGCCGTGTGATTTTAAGTGGAGACTGTCACTTCCAATTTTGAGGAGATTTTTAGTATGATTGGGACATAATAAAAATTAAAAACTTATGTTCATCAAATGACTTAACCAGGTGAGTAAAAAGGGAACCCACAGAATGGGAATAAATCTTTTGAGATGACATATCAGACAAGGATTCATTTCTAAAATATATAGAAAACTATAACACCTCTATAAGAAAAAGACAAATAACCCACATAAAAATGGTCCCAATTAAATAAGAGACATTTCACCAGGGAGGAGATTCAGGCAGCCAACAAATATACGATGAAATGTTCATGATCACTAGCCTTCAGAGAGATGCAAATCAAAACAACAATGAGATATCATCTCACACCAGCAATAAAAGCAAAGATCAAAAAGTAGAGGACAGTAAATGCTGGTGAGGATGTGGAGAGACTGGTATGCTCCTGCATTGCTGGTGGGATTGAAAAATGTTCCAACCTCTCTGGAAACCAATATGGCACTCTTCAGAAGGTTGGAAACAAAAATACCTTATGATCTAGCAATTTACCGCACGAGAAACACAAGTCAAAATATTTACCCACAAGAAATACAAGTCATAACACGAATAGATGTATGCACACCAATGTTCATAGCAGCACTATTTGCAATAGCAAAAAGATGGAGACATCCTAAGTGCCTATCAACTAAAGAATGGATAAATAAACTGTGATACATACACTCAATACAATATTACGCTATCTTGAAGAACAACAAGGAAGCTATAACATGGATGAACCTTGAGAACATTGTGTTGAGTGAAATTAGTAGGTCACAAAAGGAGAAATAATATACAGGACCACTACTGTAAAAGACTAAGAAAAATAACTCATACAAAGAGGCGTGAGGGATTCTTTGCTGGGTATTGAGGGGAGGGAGTGGAAAGTGGAGCACAGTTTATGAAAATAGACACAGGATAGTTTCTGTGCTGGAAAGGGGGGCAATACACAATAAGGGGGAAGGGAATGGAAGAATAAGGAGGATGGAAGGGTAATTAGAATAGCCAGAAATATCACCATAGAAAGCTTGTAAGTCTGTCTTCTGCCTGTACCTGATTGGAATACCTAAAATGGGACTACAACTTGCCCAGTGAAGGCTTCCTGCAGAGCCTCTGCATTGCATAAGACTATAGGTGGAATCCTGAACAGCATCCAGAATCTTCTGAGGTGGGAAATTTCCACTTTAAAGGACAAGCAGACCAGCCTGGAGTGGCTAGAAGAACAGAAGATACTTCTTGAAAGAAAGACCGACGGGAAAAATACAAAACAATAACAAGCATGTTGCCTGCCTGGGAGACATCAAGGCAAGCTGTTGGGACCTTTCAGAGTAAACTCCTTCCAAGACTAAGATTAAATTGGAATATATGAGCAGACACATGCTCTGACTGGTGACCGTGTTGGTCACCGAAAAGGGGAATGAGGGAAATACAGCAATGAAGCTGCTAGCTAAGTCCATTCACATTCAATAGACTCCTGTGAACCTGGGTGGAGACCTGTTTGGTAAGACCTGGGGACTCCTGGGCTCAGAGTCAGTGACATAGCCACAGAGGACTACAGTGGAGGATTAAGCATCCAGCTGATAAGAAGAGAGGGTATATGCACAAGAACACCCACACTTGCAGATAATAACCCATTTGACCTGGCTTTAATGACTGGATAATCAGCTCAGCTAGAAGAAGAAAGAAGAGATTTTAAAAAAGGAGTATTCTGGTACAATTTAATGAATTTGACCTACACCTATGGATGCAGTAGCTCAAAAGGGGGAACAAGTCTTTACAGCAAGGATCATTCCCACTCCCTCAATACACAGGTCTGACAGGGATGGGCAACTTGGACATTATCTAACCAAAATGGGGGAGGGGGAGGGGTTACAGAGACAAGACGTGACTGATTTAAAAACTTTCAAGAGGGAGCCTAGATCTAGAGGGCATGGAGGAAGGTATAATCTCCACTAAGTAATATCCAATCTGTCTGGGCGGGACTGATGAAAGGAGATGGTGATAGCACTAATGTGGTACAATAGTGAATAATTTCTATCAGGACTGACTGTGAGGGTTGGAAATGTAAAGGCAGACATTTTGTAGCAAAAAGAGGGGAGTGATTGACTTTGCAGTTCAGGAGTGGAGGTCCTTGGGACCATCAAGGGAGAAAAGCGGAGTGTGGGATCCTACCCAGAGAAACAGTGAAGCCAGAGATGGAGGCAGAGACGATGACATGGAGTGGCTCAGAACTGTAGACCTAGAAAGGGAGAGGGGCAATATGCTGTAGACAGGGGCAGGCTTGCAGGGTATACCCTTTTGTTGGTTGATAATGCATGGAGGGAATTGTAACCATGGCAATGTAACAATATACAATAGGATGAATATAAAGCTAATGTTCTACCATGTAAACTATCACATAATTCACAATAAAACATTTATAAATAACAACTTTGAGGATGACACTGGACTGGGCAGTGTTTCATTCTGTTTTGCATAAGTTTCCTATGAGTTGTGACCTATGAGAAGGCACCTGACAACAACAATGCTAGAGCAAAACAAAACACAGTAAAACTAAAAGCAAAAAGGACATACATAGGCTTTCAGGGGAATAATACTTTGGCTTCACTTTTAAATCTATACTGAAGAATCAATGCTGAGTAAACAAATATTACTTTAAGCAAGAATGTTATTTGCATTTATTTTCTATTGACTTAAAATAATCCAAGATTTCTTTATAAAATATGTTGTTTTGAATACATTTATATTTGTTTAGGAGTCCAGGTGTGATGCTGTGGGTTAATACACTGGACTGTAAAATCAGTTTGAACCTCTAGGTTGGCTGTTCAAGCTCACCAGCTGCTCCTTGAAAACCCTATAGAGTCACTATGGTTCAGGCCCAACTGGACAGCACTTAGCAACAACAATATATTTGCTTAAATGGTACTGGTGTGATGCTGTAGGATAAGCACTGGACCACTAACCAAAAGGTTAGTGGTTCAACCCCGCCTGCCACTCCTTAGAAGCCCTATATAGAGTTGCTATGAGTCAGAACTGACTCGAAGGCATTTAGGAAGCAAGCACATCTGCTTAAGGGAACATTCTCCAATACATTATTCAGATTCTATCTGCCCATTTTTTAAAGATAGTGTTCATTCAAAGAATGTCTTCAAAGTACGTTAACTGCAATATGAGTTTTCAAAATGAGTAAAAGGAGCTCTGGTAGTGTAGTTGTTATGAATCGGGCTGCGAACCACAAGGTCAGCTGTCCGAAACTACCAGCTGTTCCTCAGGAGAAAGATCAGGCTTTCTACTCCCGTAAAGATTTACAGCTTCGGAAACCCTGTTCAGGGTTGCTATGGGTCAGAACCGACTAGAAGGCACTTAACAACAACAACAATATGGAGGTAATAGCTGGCCTGGCCAACGTTTCTGGTCTAGTTGTAAGCATGAGTCTGAGACAGATTTGTCGAATTAAAGTTGACCTACTTTTATCTTCAGAGAGGAGGAATTGTTAAAGTAAAAACGACTCTGGAGGACAGTATTGGTGTAAAGAATAGTTCTTTCTAGTTTCCACTTATTTTTCAGGCTCTAGGGAGTATATAAGCTATATTATCCTTAAGGCATCAGCTTATCCTATAGAACTACTGTGAATTTGTTCCAAACATGTATTAAACTGAGCAATAAAGCAAAATCAACATTTTTTCCTATCTTGCTTTATATTAGCAAACCTTTTGAGATTGTTGATTGTGAATATGTATTGCTACAAAAAGATCAGTACTACACAATAGTGATTAATTTCATTAACTCAGAAAATAATCTTAAAAGAGCAGTATTACAATAAAAATTTCAGAGAGTATACTGCAAAATATATGGTATGTCATGAGTTCCTCTTGGAGAATAAACATGTCTTTCAGTTGTATGCCTCTATCTGCTCAATGCCCAGGACATATTTAATGTTAGTTTCATTGAATTAAATACAGAATAAAAATCTTTTAAGGGGATGTTTATTTTCATTGTGACTGTGCAGCTGTCTTGATAAATACGCAGTTTATTTATAAAATTGTACCACAAAGGTCACTATGACAGGGCAGGGGAGATTATATGCATATAGAAACTTGAGGGTAAGTTGATTCATTTCACAAAGGTAAATATCAAATGCTGCATAGCTGTCTGCTTCTAATTAGCTTGTCAAAAGATTTTGACAAAGACCTCCAGTGGATTACTGAACAAACCCAGATGCAGATTACTTCTATTGAATCATTTATTGTCTCTCTTAGCTTTTAATAGAATTGATCTAATCACGCTATTCTATTATATATGAATTTTACACTCCTTTTTTGTTTGCACTTGTAACTATAAGATTGTGTAGAGATAATTTTGCCTTCTGCTTCTTTACTGCTCGTAGCTTTAACTTATACTTTACACTTCTCATATTTTTATTGGGAATTGGATATGAGGTTTCTAGCAGTGCTAATATTTTAATCTTTCCTTTGACTTTTGGTAAACACTTTTTTCTACCTGACACTCACTTTTCATATTGCTATTGTAACAACATCAAAATTATGGTTCTTATTTTTATAGAAACTCAGAAAGAAAATGTCTTTAGTATAATATCTGATTACTCTAATCTTCTCTCTTTTTATAATTCTTTTTCATCCTCCTCTTCATAATTATGAATATGAATGAAATATTTTTTTAGAAATTAGCAACTTATCTACAGAATGAGATGATCTGATACAAATCAATTTTCATTTGAATAATATTAAATAAATTAATTCACCCAAGTAGCTTACAAGATAATGAAGATAAAATTCAAGCAAAAAATTGTAATGACCTTTGTTGTTGTTAAGTGCTATTGAGTTAGTTCCAATCCTTAGCAACCCTGTATAGAGTTTTCAAGGAGCAGCTGGTGAGCTTGAACTGGCTACCTTGTGGTTCAAACTGGCTTTGCATTCCAGCGCATTAGTCCACAGAACCACACCAGGCCTCCTACTGACCTTTAACAAGTCTCAAATAGAATTAAATGTTAGTCTTGAAAAGGAGTTCCCTCTATCTCTTGCTAGCAACTCTATGCATTTCCTTAGCTACAGGATGATGGAGAGTTGCTGGTTAATCCTTCAAACTTGAATCTCACTTCTGGATGTTGATGCTATTGTTAAGTGCAGTCTAGTTGATTATACAAATAGTGGGCTTTTGTGTCATTGGAAATAAAAGAAACACTGACCAGTCTGCATCATTCTCACCATCATTGCTTTCTTTCAACTTATTGTTGCAGTTGCTATGTCAATCAATCCATCTGAATCCAAATGGATGAGGATGACACAGGATCATCCAAGCAGTATGTCATTGTGTTTTACACA
>NW_006408602.1:12834224-12837069 GCF_000296735.1 Chrysochloris asiatica | reverse complement strand
AAAAAATTAGAATAGCAGTGAAACACGGTCAGAAAGAACCACAATATTGAATACTGAAATATGAGGAATAGCACAAAAATATTGTCAAGTATAATTCTGGAAGGTGAGCCCACCAGGCTAGAAGGCATTCAAAATATGACTGGGAAAGTGCTCAAAATATGACTGGGAAAGTGCTGCCTTCTTATAGAAAGAGTTGACCATGATGGCACGACTATAGCAAAACTTTTGGGACCTTCATTTGCTCATGAGACACAACTCGAAATCAGGAGATACAATTGTAAGCATCCATTAATAAGTAGAGCAAGGAGTGTAAAAAGTATGAATACAGGAAGATTGGAAGTTGTCAAAAATGAAAGGAAATGCTTAAACATCAATATCTTAGACGTTAGGAGTCCTTGTGTGGCACTATAAAATAAGCACTCTACCTCAAGCTTGGTTTGAACTGCAAGGTCAGTGGTTAAAACTCACCAGCTGCTTCTCAGAAGCCCTATACAGGGTAGCTATGAGTCAGAAAAGACTCCATTGTACTTAACAACATTAAGCTAAAATAAACTGTTACTGACATTTTGAATCTGACAATCACATGGTTCACTGTGGCAGAAACGACAAATTCAAAAGGAATGGTGTCAAGATTGAAGTTGTCAAAGACTTCATTTTACTTGCATCAACCATCAACACTCATGGAAGCAGCAGCCAAAAAATCTGACGACGTATTGCATTAGGCAAATCTGAAGCATAAGACCTCTTTAAAGTGTTCAAGAGTTTAGATGACAATTTGAGGACTAAGGTGTGCTTGACTCAAGCTGCATGTGAAATGCATGTGAAAGTTGGACAGTGAATAAGGAAAACTAAAAGAATTGATGTAAAATATTTGAGTTATCATGCTGCAGGAGAATATTAAAAGTACCATGGACTGCCAAAAGAACAAACAGATACATGTTGGAAGAAGTGCAGCAAGAATGCTCCTTAGAAGCCAGGATGGCCAGATTTTGTCACTCATACTTCAGACATATTGTCAGGAGATGCCAGCCCTTGGAAAGAGACATTATGCCTGGTAAAGTGAAGAGTTGGTGAAAAAAAAAAGAGGCCTCCAATCATATGGATTAACACAGTGGCCATAGCAATGAGCTCAAGTGTAGCAGCAATTTTTGTGAGCATGACACAGGACCAGGTGTTGGTTCGCTTTGTTGTACGTAAGGGTCACTATGGGTTGGAACCAAGTAGATGGCACCTAACAACAACCTGACAACCCAAGGCTTAAAATGAGCTATCCTAGAGGTGTAAAGTGGGGACCTCGTGACCACCAAGAAGAAAAGTTGGGAGTAGACTGTATGCTTTGGACCTGCAGTCACTGTGCTGACGGCATCCTAGCCACAAGAGACAGGTAGCTGTAACATCAAAGATGGTGAGAGGTGGTGAGAAGCATCGACAGGAAAATGGCAGCAGCAGAAACAGACCAGTAGAAACTTCTGGCCCCACAGAGCAAAAAAGATCTGACAACACTTGGAGCAGGAGGGTTGTGGACAGAGTGGTATGTCTCTGGGCTTTTGACAGAGCTAATCTCACTGACTGCTGGAATGAAAGAGCTAATCGCCAAGGCTCACTGGTGGAGTTGGAAGCCTCAGTCAGTAACTGGCAGAGTTAGAGAGCACTACAGCACTTGCCCAAGCAGGACAGAGGCCTGAGGGGCCAGAGGGGCTGAGGACCAGAGGCCTGACAGTTAAGACTATCTTTTAAGATTTAAATAAATATTAAAAAAAAAAAAAAAAAAAAAAAAAAGGAATGGCATCGATTAAAAAGAGCATTTTAAGATCAATCTTGATATATAATGCTGTCTGAGATAGGATAAATTTCATACACCTACAAGGAAAACTTGTCAATACCATTATTATTTAAATTTATGCACCAGACAATAAATCCACTGATGGTGGAATTGAAAAATTCTACCAACTTTCTCAATCTGAAATTGATCAAACAAACAATCAGGGTGTATTTCTAATTACTGGTGATTAAAATGCAAGGGTTGGGCATACTTGCAGATAGTACCCACTTGACCTGGCATCGATGGCTGGATGATCAGAACTCGATTAGAAGAAAAAAGAAGGGGGGAAAAAAACAAAAAGAGTAACCTGCTACAATTTGATGAACTTTACCTCTATTTATGGATGCAGCAGCTCAAAAAAGGGAACAAATCCTTATATGGAGGATCATTCCCACCCCCTCAGTATGCAGGGTTGACAGGAATGGGTAACTTAAACACTGGCTACCCAAAATGGGGAGCCTATAAAGGCAAGAAGTGACTGGTTTACAAGCTTTAAAGAGGAAGCCTAGTTCCAGACAGGGCAGGGGAAGGTAGAAGCACCACTGAATGATTTCCAATAGGTTGGGACCATGCTGGTAAAAGGAAATGGGGATAAGACTCTTGTGGTACAATAGTGAGTAGTTGCTATCGGGACTGACTATGAGGGTAGGAAATATAGAGGTATATGTTTTTTGACAAAAGGAGGAGAGTGATTGATTTTGCAGCCCAGAACGGAGGTCACTGAGACCATCAAGTGAGAAGAACTGAAAGCGGGATCCTACCCGAGAGGCAGTGATGCCAGGGATGGAGACAGAGACATGATGTGGACAGATGGAGTTGCTGGGGACACTGGACTCAGGAAGGGAGAAGGGTTGTGTGCTGGTGGCCCGAGGGCAGGCCTGTGTGGTATAATCTTTGGTTATTTGCAATGAAACAAAATACGATAGGATGTGTGTAAAGCTGATGTTCTCCCATGTAAACCTCACAATAAAACCTTAAAACAATTTAAAAAGAGCTAAAGTGAATAGAGAGAAATATTTTTAT
>NW_006408602.1:12815026-12833618 GCF_000296735.1 Chrysochloris asiatica | reverse complement strand
CTCTTTTTCTCTGACCCTCCACGCTACCAAACATGGTATCTTTCTCCAGCAACTGGTCCCTCCTGACAATATTCTCCTTCAACACCATAAATCAAAAACACCAATTCTTCTACAGTCTTCATTATTCACTGTCCAGCTTTCACATGCATATGAGGTTATTGAAAATACCATGGCTTGGGTTAGGCGCACCTTAGTCCTCAAGCTGGCATGCTTGCTCTTCAACACTTTAAAACTGTCTTGTGCAGCAGATTTGCCTAATGCAATACATCGTTTGATTCTTGACTGGTGCTTCTGTGAGTGTTGATAGTTGATCCAGGAAAAATGAAGTCCTTGACAACTTCAATCTTTTCTCCACTGATAAGAGTGTTGTTTATTGGTCCAGTGTGAGGATTTTTGTTTTCTTGACATTGAGATGCAATCCATACTGAAGTCTGTGCTCTTTGATCTTCATCAGTAAATGTTTTAAGTCCTCTTCACTTCCAGCAAGCAAGGTTGTATCATCTGCATACCGCAGGTTGTTAATGAGTCTTCCTCCAGTCCTGGTGTCATGTTTTTCTTCATAGAACCCATCTTCTCTGATTATTTGCTCAGCATACAGGTTGGATAAGTACGGTGAAAGAATATAACCTTGTTGCACACCTTTCTTAATTTTAAACCATTTCTGTTCCCATGTTCTGTTCAAACAACTGCCTCTTGTTCCAGGTACAGATTCCTCATGAGCACAATTACGTGTTCTGGAATACTTATACTTTGCAATATTGTCCATAGCTTGTCATGATCCACACTAGTCTGCTAGTCTGTCAGTTTTCCTGTTTACCTTAGTCTAAAATCTCCATTGTAACCTGTCCACCATGGTTGACACTATTAAAATTTTGAATACTGGTAGCATGACTTCCAGCAACAATAACAGTCAAGCAAGTACAGTAAGACAAACTAACAGGCCAGAGGTGGTGGTATATATGTATATGTGTGTATTTATATGCCTTAGATATATATAGGAGTCCTGGTATTGTGCTGTATGATAAGAACTGGACTGCTAAATGCAAAGTCCTCCCTTCAAATCCACCAGCTACTTCTTGGAAATCCTATACAGGGTCACCATGAGTTGAAATCAACTTGATGGAACTTTGAAACACAGCAGGCGATATACATAACATATATCTACAATTATTCACTCACACTTTCACGAAGATTCAATGGTGAATGCATCCACTATAGTTCCTTTCTTCATGATCTTTATAGAATTTGGGATAATTACACCAACAAGTATAACATAATGAGATAAATATTTTAAACATGGTCTGTGAGAGAGACATAATTTTCTCTTGCTGTGGTTCAAGTCTGAAATTTATTCTGTGTTATTAGAATTCAGTTAAGATAATTAAGTTTATCGGAAAGAGATCAATCCATGGAGAGAATCTGCACAAGGAAATTGAAGACTGCAGGATTTCTTATGACAAGTTGAAATTCTTAGTTAAATAAATAATGCATGTGGAAATATGTCATGCAGAAAGCACTTTAAAAGGTGTTAACTGCTATATTAGCTGTTTCGATATTTTAATATGTTGCTGTTAAGTGTCATCATGTCAGTCTGAACCATAGTGACCCTGTATGCCGTGTATAGTGTTTCTGAGTTGGTGCTAGTGGGTTTGAACCCTGAACCTTGCGGTTAGCAGTCCAGTGTTTATACTACAGCACCACACTATTATTAACTTTGTTAATATTAATATTGGCTGATTGGTTGACTATGTGTCCTGGAGTCGGTTCCGACTCAAAGTAACCCTGTATAGGGTTTCCAAGACTGTAAATCTTTACCAGAGCAGAAAGCCTCATCTTTTTCCTGCATTCATATTAATATGTTGTCTTTTGTTAAGTGCTGTTGAGTCCGTTCTGACCCATAGCGACCCTGTATAGCGTTTCTGAGGAGCAGTTAGTGAGTTTAAACAGCTGACCTTGTGGCTCAAACTGACCTTCGGGTTCAGTGCATTATCCCACAGTGTCACACCAGGACTCTAAATTATATGACATTCTATATACTTCTCTTTGAACTGGTTTTTTGTTTGTTTGTTTTTTATCATTTGTTGTGCCTATTCATCCACTAAGTCTTAGATCATTTCCTGTTTAAGGGATATTTCCTAAGTTTCTTAAATAGTATCCTTGGAGCATGGCACAATTCCCAATGCAGAGCTGGGTGCATAAAATTTGCTAGGTTTATTCCATAAAAATAAAGAAATACCCTTAAGTAAGTCACTCAAATTACATAAACATATCCTTACAAATTAAAAATGAGATTTTAATTTTTGATATGTATGTGTAAAAATTATCTAGTTAAGAATATGTGTAACAAGTCCCTAATAGCAATTGCAATATAGAAGCTTTGCACCCTCTCCTCATTTACTTCTTTCTTACTTACAGGCTTAAATAGAGCTTGATACCAGTACCAGATTCTAAGAACTGATGACACTGTGTGAGGAGAAAATGTTCTTCAGCCTAAGCATTGACTCAGTATCAACCTTTTCATGACTTATTAAAATGTATTATTTGCTATATTTTTCAATTCTGAAATTTTAGCATTTGAATATCAGGATTATTTGCTATTGAAACTATGCATACATTGCCAGGAAATGCTTTAGAAACAGAAAGCATTCAAAGAGAAAAAGCTCTGTCTAGAAATTTTTTAATTGTTAGCATGCTGTCTACTTCTGAAATTTTATCTTTTCTACCCAGGACTGATTTGAGGAGATAGGAGAATGCATTGTATAATTCTTGGGGCTAAGAGTAAATGAAACTTTACTGTATTAAGTTCAATAAGTTCAGGAACAAGCACCTAATCTGGATACTATGTTTTTTTGTGTGAAGGTGCCTTTTCCCATCTCATGCACTAGGAATTTAGTCTTAATGGATGCTATTTGCAGATACTGCTTCACCATAAATAACTGTTTCAATGAGGTCAGGACCCTTTGTGTTCAACTTGTTGTCAGTGTTCCAACTGAATGGCATCTGTGCTTATATATTCTGCTGCTGGAGAAAACGAAAAAAAAAAAAAACAGGAATCTCAAATGTTCCACAAACCACATCTCCATTCTATACATTATTATTTGTGTCGAGAAAGTTTTGGTCAGAATGAAGAAAAGTAAATTGAAGATGACAACATTTCCCATGTTTTCTAGTCAACAATCCAAATGTGTTGTGCTCTGTTCTGCATTGGCTTGCATCCTTACTACATATTTTATTTATTTTCTCATTTGTTTCAAAATGACTAGACCTACATTTAAATTTATAGATATAGAGCATGGAGCCTCTGGGCACCCTTAAAATACAAGGAAATAAATATGCATTCTTATAAAAATGCTATAAAAATCACAATGGATTTTTTTTGTGTGTGTGTGTATAACAAGGAAAGGAAGAAAAGGCACCTAAGTCTAAAAAAAGTGAACTGAAAGATTTAGTCATACTGAAGAGGAATTGTGGTTAAATGAAGTACCCTGTATTATAGAGAAGTGACATAGTTTCACAGGAGACAGTAAAAAAACCTCGTTTAATAAGGATGTCAAATTTGCTAGTTTAGCACACAGCAAATGTACCTGCTATTATTATTATTTTTATGCTAGTACTATCAAAATTATTTTAATTGATAAGTTGATTCCTTAAGGTTTCTTTGTAATTTCAAAATCTCTTGAATCCATTTCATATTATCACGTAAAAAATTATAATAATTGATTTATATATAAATTTAAAAATTATTTGAAAAAACAAATATAACAGCTCTTGTTTCAGAGTCACACAATATTCAATTGTATATAATATTGGACCTCTGGATGTTTACAAAAAATTTTTTTTAAGAATATAATTCAAGGAGTTCTGGTTTTGGAAGCACAGAAGCAGAGTCAGGTAGGTCAGACTCTGTGGAGGAGGGGCTGACAACCCAGAGAAGCTGCACTCACGGAACAGCTCCAGAGTTCTGAATCAAGGATAAGGTTCAGGGCAACAGTTTCCTGCATGCACCAGTGTAAAAATCACTGTATAAAGTAAAATATTGTGATTTAGGAATTGACTGGGACACGATCAATTCTGCAGCCACCCTACCCAGGCTGAGTTCAGAGGGCAGGGCCACAGCAGGACCAACACAGTGAACAGGCACTAAAAATCTGCACAGGTACACTTGCAAAAAGAGGTGTGGAGGGATTCTACACATTTTTTCCTCTTCTTCCCTGTCATGCCTTCTCTACCCAGCCGGAACATCTTCAGGCAGGTGGGCGCACACCCCCAAAAGGGTCCAGTGTTGAGCCCACAGTTTTCCCACAGCACAAAGAGAAAGAGCCCCATTGGTCCCATGGGCTGATTCTTTTGTGGCTGCTTATGACATCTGACTCTGAGACCCAGCCCTAAAGTTAACTTATGCGGGACTCTTTACTCCTACCTACCCAGCAAAAAAAAAAAGCAGGTCTGGCCAGACAGACAATGTATGAACATTGTAAAGTCCCAACATAAAAGGATGCAACTATTTCAAGAATTATGCTGTGCACATGCAGATACCTAACTGACATTAAGAGACAAAAATAGTAGACAATCTTTCTTCCATTAACTTCTCAACATCTATCTGCACACCTCTATGGTGGTGACTAGAGGAGGGGCCTGAGTGAGTGGACACCCACCCCAATGATGGAGGTTTGTACAGTAAACACACAATACCTGTGCAGTAAAGGTGACTGGTCAGCCAGCTATGGTTTTATTTTCATTTTAGAGTGGTGGTTTTTTGTCTCTGCTTTTATACTCTTTCTGATTTGGGATCACACTTTTTTCCCAGAGGTGGGAGCTTTTTCTCCCTATGTTATTCAAGAAGAGACAGCAATCATGGTCATATAGCCAAGCTACAAGAATACCCAATAATTTTCCACAATTGAGACAAGAGCCAATAACAGCTGCTAGGCTTTACATGAGAGAAGAAAAGTATATCTCCTGATCATATCCACCAGGAGACACTCAGTAAGCTTAACAACACAGCACAAACCTTCCTTTAAGCATTAAAAACCCATTTAACTACTGAAAATGACAAAGCAAACACAACAAAAGGTCTCAAAACATGTCCAAAACAGAAAAGAATAACTGAGACAAATGAGCTATAGGCAGACAAAGGCTTTTCAGAAGAGGAAGAGCAGGCTTTGGATTTGCCTGAGAAGAAATTCAGAAGAATGATATAGAAACAAATTCAAATGCTCTGAAAAGGGATGGAGGAAAATAAGGAAGAAGTCAGGAATGTACTACAAGAGCAATCAAACAAGATTGATACAGCATTGGAAACAATTCAAAACCTCCAAAAAGAGGTCCAGATGATTAATAACAAAATATCAGAAATGGACAATACACTGAAAGGGAAAATGTGCAGAACTGAAGAGAAGGAAGCCAGAACCAGCAAGCTGTAAGACAAATCTCTCAATACTGCTAAGATAGAAGAGCAAGCTGAAAAAAGGATAAAATAATCTTAAGAGAGTCTAAGATTCATGCTGGATAATATGAAGAAGAATAACAAGAATGATTGGCATTCTGGAACAGGAAGAATCAGAGAAGGCTACAGAGGAGATAGTTGAAGAGCTTCTGGAAGAAAATTCCCCTAACATCTTAAGGATGAGAAAATAAACATTCAAGAAGCCAAATGTACCCCAGGAAGGATAGACTCCAAAATAAAATCACCAAGACATATAATAATCAAGCTCTCCAAAATCAAAGACAAGGAGAGAATCCTAAAGCACCCAGGGAAAAGAGAAGTGTCACTTACAAAGGCAAGCAAATCAGATTATGCTCTGACTATTCAGCACAAACCAGGCAAGCAAGACGGCAATGGGGAGAGATACATAAACCCTAAAGGAAAAAAACTGCCAACCAAGAATCATCTATCCAGCAAAACTATCAATCAAGTATAATGGTGCAATCAAAACATCCCAGGAGAAACAGAAGCTAAGAGATTTTGTCAAAGCCAATCCAACACTTCAAAACATCTTAAAGGGAGTTCTTTGAACTGAAAACCAACAAGAAAAGACAACAACTAGAAATTGACAGACATGGCAACACCACCTGAAACTCAGACGACAGATAGCAGAGTCCAGAACAGAACAATATTACAACAACTTCAAGGAGCTGGGAGGTCAACCAAGGATCAAAATAATAACAATGTCAAAGACAGGGAAAATATAGGAACAGAGATCCAGGTGGCGAGGAGGTCAGGTAGATTACAGGGTACAATAAGCTGTCTTACATGGAGGCAACAGATAATAGACTATAGAGTAACCCCAAAGATAGTTAATACTTCACAAATTACCATAAAAATGAACATCCAAGCAGAACAAGCAAACATGAAAACTAAGAAGAAACTGGCAATAAATAGCACAAAAAATACAAACTCAGTATAAGAAGGCATGCAGAACAAAGGATTGAACAGCACTAACAAAAAATTAACACAATGGCAACAATTAATTCATACCAATCGATAATTACATTGAATGTCAATAAATTGAATGCACCAATGATGAGACAGAGAATGGCAGAATGGATAAGAAAACAAGACACTTCAATATGTTGCCTGTAAGAGACACCCCTTACACATAAATACAAAAACAGACTAAAAGTTCAAGGACGGAAAAATATATACCAAGATAACTGTAATAATAAACAAGCAGGAGTAGCAATACTAATGTCTGATAAAGTAAACTTTAAGACAAAAACCAGCATTAGAGATAAAGAAGGACATTATTTCATGATCAAAGGGTCAATTGAGCAAGATGACATAATCATAATAAATATCTACACTCCCAATGAAAGAGCACCATGATATATGAAACAAACCCTACTGGAATTGAAGAAAGAAATAGATAAATCTACAAATATAGTGGGAGATTTTAATACACCACTTTCGAAAAGGGACAGAACAACCAGAAAGAAACTTGACACAGTTACAGAAGAACTAAACAGCACAATCAACCAACTTGACCTCATAGATGTGTAAAGAGCATTCAACCCAATAACAACAGCACAATATACATTATTCTCCAGTGAACATGGAACATTCTCCAGAATTTACCATATGTTAGGTCACAAAGCAAACCTCCATAAATTTACAAACATCAAAATACTACAAAGCATTTTTTCAGACTACAATGCTACAAAACTAGAAACCAACAATAAGAAGACAGAGGAAATAAACTCGAATACATGGAAGCTGAATAACACCCTTCTGAAAAGCGACTGGGTAAAAGAAGCAACTAAACATGAATTTGCAAAGTTCTTAGAGAAAAACAAGAATGGAAACACAACATACCAAAATCTTTGGGACATGGAAAAAGCGATGATAAGAGGACAGTTTATTGTAATAAATGCACACAACCAAAAAGAAGAAAGAACCAAAATTAACACATTAACACAGCATCTACAACAATTATACCAACAGAGGGAAATTAAAGACACCAAAAGAAAAGAAATAATAAAGATAAGAGCAGAAATAAATGAGATAGAAAACAGAAAAACTATAGAAAGAATCAACAGGACAAAAAGCTGGTTATTTGAAAGGATTAATAAAATTGACAAACCATTGGCAAACCTAACAAAAGAAAAGAGGGAAGTAACACAAATAACTCCCATTAGAAATCACATTGGTGATGTCATAACGAAATCAAAAGGATAATAACAGAATATTATGAAGAGTTGTACTCCAATAAATTGTAAAAATTACAAGAAATGGATACATTTATAGAAAACATGACCTACCTAAACTTACACAGAATGAAGTAGAAAACTTGAACAGACCTATAACAAAAGAAGAAATTGATCAAGTCATAAAAAAAACTCACAACCAAAAGAAGTCTAAGCCCAGATGGCTTCACTGGTGAGTTATACCAAACATTCAAGGAAGAGCTGTCACTAATTCTATTCAAATTATTCCAGAATATAGAAGAAGACAGAGAATTTCCTAATATTTTTAATGAAGCAAGCATAACCCTCACAGCAAAACCAGGGAAGGACATCACTAAGAAAGACCTATATCCCTCATGAACCTAGACACAAACATTCTCAACAAAACGCTAGCCAACAGAATCTGCAGCTCATCAAAAAGGTAATAGATCATGACCAAGTGGGTTTCATAAAAAAGATGTAAGGATGGTTAAACATTAGAAAATCAATCAATATAATCCACCATAAAAACAAGAAAAAGGAAAAGAATCGCATGATTATATCGATTGATGCAGAAAAGTCATTTGACAAAATCCAACATCCATTCCTAATAAAAATACTCAACAAAGTTGGAATTGAAGGAAAGTTACTCAACATAATCAAGAGCATATATACCAAACCAACAGCCTACATCACTCTCAATGGAGAGAAACTGAAAGCCTTCCCTGTGCGAACAAGAACCAAACAAGGATGCCCTTTGTCACTGCTTCTATTCAATATTGCTTGGAAGTCTTAGCCAGAACTATACGGCATGATCCCAAAATTAAAGGCATCCAAATGAGCAAAGAGGAAGTAAAACTCTCTCTATTTGCATTTGATATAACCCAATACATAGAAAACCCCAAAGACTCAGTAAAAAAGCTAGTAGACCTCATTGGAAGATTCAGCAGAGATAGGATATAAGATCAACACACAAAAATTAGTTGGATTCCTCTATAGTAACAATGACAGCAGTGAAAAGAACATTAGGAAAGCAATACCATTTACAATAGCAGCCCAAAGGATGAACTATCTAAGAACAAATGTAACTAGAGAAATAAAGGACATATACAAAGAACTGCAAAACACTACTACAAAAAAACAAGAGACTTACAAAAGTGGAATAGTATACCATGCTCCTGGAAAGGAAGACTTAACATTATGAAAATGTCAATACTGCCCAAAACAATATACACATATAATGCAGTTCCAATCCAGAGTCCAATGACATTCTTCAAAGAGATGGAAAAAACAATTATAAATTTTATTTGAAAAGGAAAGAGACCCAGGATAAGCAAAGTGCTGCTTAAGAAAAAGAACAAGACTGGAAACCTCCCTGATTTTAAAATTTATTACACAGCTACACTGGTCAAAACAGCCTAGTACTGGTACAGTGAAAGACACGTTGATCAATGGACTAGAATTGACAATCCAGAAATTAACCCATCCACATACAGCCAACTGGTTTTTGATAAAGTGCCTAGGTATATTGCATGGGGAAGGACATAGTCTCTTTAACAGGTGGTGTTGGCAGAACTGGAAAGTGATATGTAAAAGACTGAAACAATACCTTTACCTCATGCCCTATACAAAAAACAAATCAACACCGATTCAACACCTAAATGTTAATCCCAAAATTATGAAGGTCATCAACGAAAAAATAGGGACAAATGTGAGGGCATCCACAGACTACCAAACATTTTGAAAACTACACAAATAAATGTAGACAAAATAGATGATTGGGTGATATTAAAAATTAAAAACTTATGTGCATCAAAAGACTTCACCAAAAGAGTAAAAAACGGATCCTATAGAATGGAAAAAAAAATTTTTTTTTTGCAATGACACATCAGAAAAGGGACTGATTGCTAAAATACACAGGAAATAAGAACACCTCTACAAGAAAAAAAAACAAATATTCCAATTAAAAAATGGGCACAGGACATAAACAGACACTTCACCAAGGAGGAGATCTGGGCAGCCAACAAACACATGAAGAAATGTTCATGATCACTAGCCATTAGCGAGATGTCAATCAAAACAACAATGGGGTATCATCTCACAGCAGCAATAACAGCAAAGATTAAAAAAATAAAAAAATAAAAAAGTAGAGGACAATAAATACTGGAGAGAATGTGGAGAGACTGGGACCCTCTTACATTGTTGGTCAGATTGCCAAATGGTCCTACCACTCTGGAAAGCAATATGGTGTTTCCTCAAAAGGTTGCACATAGAAATACCTTATGACCCAGCAATTCATCTACTTGGTATTTACCCACAAGAAATATGAGCCATAACATGAGTAGATGTATGCACACCAATGTTCATAGCAGCACTATTTACAATAGTAAAAAGATGGAGACAGACTAAGTGCCCATCAATTGAAGAATGGATAAACAAACTGTGGTAAATACACACAATGGAATACTGTGCTACCTTGAAGAAAAACAAGGAAGCTGCAAGCCACCACATAACATTGATGAACCTTGAGGACATTATGCTAAGTGAAATTAGTCAGTCACAAAAGGAGAAATATTGCATAGGACCATTATTGTAAAAAATTAAGAAAAAGAACTCACCCTAAAAGGGGGAAAAATACATATATATATATACATATATTTGCTGATCACTGGGATGTATAGGATAAGGTGAGAGGAGGGAGGGAAGGGAACATAGAGCACAAGGTAGGAAATAGACACAGTATAGCTTGGGTGCTGGTGGATTGGGCAATACACAAGAAGGGGGTGGGGAGTGGAAGAATAAGGCAGATGGGAGTACAGTTAGGCAGGTTTGCATGGGCTAAGTGGAACAGAGGTAAATGATGATGTATGCACATCCTTGGAACAACAGGTCTTTGTGATACAGGGAATGAGGGATGGTTTGAATGGGTAAAAGAGGGGAATAATGTTAAAATGCTTGGTTGTCTTTTGAATCTTGGTTTCCCTTGTCTACCATTGTGTAATAGACACTTGAGGAGGAGAAAGGAATAGCCAGAAATATTGCAATAGAAAGCTTGTAAGTCCATCTTCAGCCTATCACTGATTGGAATACCTTAAAGGGGGCTAAAAGTTGTCCAGTGAAAGAGGCTTCCCATAGAGCCTTTGCACTGCATAAGACCATAGGTCTTATGGTGGAATAGGTAGAATCCTGAACCCCATACAGAATCATCTGTGGTAGGAAATTTCCACTTGAAAGGACAAATAGACCAGCCTGGAGTGACTAGAAGAGCAGAAGATACTTCGTGAAAGAAAGACCGGCAGGAAAATTAAAAAACAATATCGGCAATCTGATTGACTACACAAGAACAAGCAAGCTGTTTGTCTGGGAGCCATCAATACAAGTGATCACGTCCCCTCAGAGCAAACCCCCTTCCAAGACTAAGACTCAAGGGCAATAAACGAGCAGACATGTGGTCTGCCTGGTGACCACATTGGTCATGATAAGGGGAAGAGGGGAAAAAAACAGCAATGAAGTTGGGATCTAAGTCCGACAACATTCAGTAGACTTCTGTGAACACAGGTGGGGACATGGTTGGTCAGCAGAAAAGCAAGACCTAGGACTCCTGGTCCCATAGTCAGTGACATGACCACAGAGGACTAGAGTGGAGAATGAAGCATCCAGCTGATATAAAGTGAGGGGAGATGCACAAAAACACCCATACTTACAAATAGTATCCACTTGACCTGGTTCAATGGCTGGATGATCACAACTTGACTAGAAGAAGAAAGTAGAGGAAAAAAAAAAAAGAGTAACCCACTACAATTTGATTAACTTTACCTATACTTATGGATGTAGTAGCTCAAAAAAGGGAACAAATCTTTACAGTGAAGATCACTCACATCCCCTTGGTACACAGGGTTGACAGGGATGGGCAATTTAGACATTGGCTACCCCAAAAGGAGGGACTACAAAGGCAAGAAGTGACTGGCTTACATGCTTTCAAGAGGGAGCCTAATTCCAGCCTGGGCAGGGGAAAGTAGAATCGCAACTGAATGGTTTCCAATCTGTTGGGACAGGGCTAATGAAAGGAGATGGGGATAAGAGTCTTGTGGTACAATAGTGAACAATTGCTATCAAGACTGACTGTAAGGGTTGCAAATGTAAAGGTAGATGTTTTGTAGCAAAAGGTGGGGAGTGATTGATTTTGCAGTCCAGGAGTGGAGGTCCCTGGGACCATTAAGTGAGAAGAGCGGAGTGCGTGATCCTTCCCAGAGAAGTAGTGATTCCAGAAATGGAGGCAGAGACAATGATGTGGAAAGATGGAGTGGCTGGGGACACTGGACTCAGGGAGGGAGTGGGGCTGTGTACTGACTGTGGGGGTGGGCAGGTCTGTGGGGTGTACACTTTGGTTATTTGATGATGCATGGAGGGGATTGTTACCATTACAGTGAAATGAAATACTATAGGATGAGTATAAATCTGATGTTAAAAAATATTTAAAAAGAATATAATTCAAATTTAGTCACACAACCAATAATTTGAGTTATTACAGAAAACCTTTCTAAATAAATATAATCATTTTCTCTGATTTAAGTAAAAAGCTAAATGAAAAATAATTGTTGGGGAAGTCCTTTTATAGTTAATAATTTTTATTCTACTGTCCTGTACACATTATAATAAAATACCTGGGCAGATTCTTTTTCAAAAATTTTTTTTTTTTTTTTTTTAACTGCAGATAATCATTCAAATTATATGCAATTTTTAATATTATGGCAATATTTTTTAAATTGTTATATGGAATGAATTGTTGTTGTTATGTGCCATGGATTCGGTTTAGACTCATAGCAGCCCTGTACAGGGTTTCCTAGGCTTTAAATCTTTATGGGAGCAAAAAGCCTCATCTTTCTCCCACAGAACAGCTGGTAGTTTCGAACTGCTGACCCTAAGGTTAGCAGCCTGATTCATAACCACTATGAAATTGCTAGGTATAAATTCCATAAGAATTACTACAGTGTCAAGGATTTTGATGAATTAGTTTAACAATTAAAGCAATTCTAATGACAACATTAAAAGTAATAGTAATAAGAATCATTTGCTATTCCTATGCTGAGGTAGTCTTGTCTTTATAACTTTGGCATCATTATTAAAACAGATCTTTTCTTTATATTTCTCTGCTATATGTTAGCAAATTACCCAAAGCAATATTGAAAAAAAATTACTCTAAGTATACATTCTTCCTGACAAAGACATTATCTGCAAAATAAATAGGTCAGAAGTGTTTTGGGAGTTTTATCTCAATGAAAAGTACTGACATTTTTATTAGAGTTAACATAATTTGTCCTTATTAGTAGATATTCAAGGTATAAATTAGCAAATATTTACTATATATATAAAACATATTAATGTTTTTATTTAAATAACAATTATCATATACAATATGTTTGATGTTTTATCTCTCATTACATTTTATTATATATGAGAGACATAAAATAAAACAAAAGAATCTTGACACTGATATAAATGTTTTTAAAGTCAGAATGGTGTCAAAGTTAATTATTAGCATTTCAAATACTTCAACTTCAAGCTAAAAATGCACACAGAATTCAATGAATAGTAAAAAATAGATAAAAGTATATATTTTAACAGTGATTTAGAAAACAGAAGCTTTATGCTTAGAAGAGGTGCGTATTTTCAATTACTCTAGGTAATTTGTTTTCCTTAGGAAGAAACTAGTCTTCATTAATTAATTTTGTTTTAAACTTTATCAGGAACACCTTCTTCAAGAGATTTTTTTCTAAATGAAGTAGAATAAAAAAATAATGACCCAATTTAGAAGAAAAAAGGTATTACAGTCAAATCCTTGCTTTAGATGATAGTTAGAGTTAATTCAGTAGAAACACTCTAAGGAAAAAAATAGCAGTAATATTGAAATAAAGAAATGTATATGTAATGTAAATTTATATGTTAAGGTTCTGTATCAACTTGGCTAAGCCATGATTCTCTGGATTGTAAATTAAAACCTAGTCATTACTTATGATAAGGACTGCTATAATATAATCTGCTATTGAGAGACTTGCTATGTTGCTGCAGGATAATGCACTGGGCTGCAAAGTCAGTTTGAACTGCAGGGTCAACACTTCAAACCCACCAGCCACTCCACAGAAACCTTACACAAGGTCACTATGAATCAGAACCAACTGTATGGCACTTAACAACAAATGAACTGCCAATTAGTTAAAAAGAAGTATGGAAATTTCAGTGGGTGGTTGACATAAGAAATGAACATTCATGTAAAGTTCACTAGCTTTTAGATTGTTGTGAATCTTGCATCTGGCTTTCATCACCTGACCTCAAATTCTTAGGACTTGAGCCAGTAGTCTGCCATGCTGACTGGGGATCTGGAGTCCTGTGAGTCAGCAACCTGCAAGCTGAGTTGAAGATTATCATTCCCTGTGGATATGTAAAATCAGATAAGACTGACTCATTGATTTATGATTTGCAAACTTCCACAGCAACTGGGCCATTTATTTGAAATAAATCTCTCTATATATCTTTATGCTTGTGTATGTGTGTTGTTGTTAGGAGCCATGGAGAGAGTTCCTACTGATAGCGACCTATGTACAACAGGACAAAATACTGCCCAGTCCTGAGCCATCCTTACAATTGTGTGTATGCTGGAGCCCATTGCAGTTGCCACTGTGTCAATCCATTCCAAAGAGGGTCTCCCAATGTTGCAATGGCCCTCCCCTCCTAATCGAAAAACATCCCCTCAGAATAATAAGTCCAAAATATGAGAGAAGAAGTCTCACCATCCTGAATTCTAAGGCTCATTCTGATTTTCTTTCTTCTAACATAGACTTGTTTATTCTTCTGGCAGTCCATAGTATACCTAATAATCTACTCCAACACCATAATTCAAGTGCATCAATTCTTCTACAGTATTCTTATTCATTTTCCACCATTCACATGCACATGAAGCTATTGAAAATACCATGGCTTTGGTCAGGGTTACTTTGGTCCTCAGACTCACATCTGTGCTCTTAAACACTTTAAAGAGGTCTTGTAGAGAAGGTTTACTTAAATATGTCATTTGCTTTCTTGACTGCTACTTCCAGAAGTGTTGATAGTGGAGCCAAGCAAAATGAAGTCTTTGACAACTTCAATCTTTTCTCCATTTATCCATTTATCATGATATTTATTGGTCTAATGGTGAAGATTTTTGTTGTCTTTACATTGAAGTGCAACTCATACCGAAGACTGTGGTCTTTGGTCTTCGTCAGTAAGTATTTTAAGTTCTCTTAACTTCAGTAAGTAAGGCTATATCATCTGCACATCACAGATTGTTAATGAATGTTCCTCCAATCCTGATATCATGCTTTTCTTCAAATAATGCAATTTCTCAGAACATTTGCTCAGCAAGCACATTGATTAAATGTGGTGAAAGAATACAACCATGATGCACACCTTTCCTTATTTTAACCGATTCGGTGTCCCTTATCCTTTTTGAATGACTGCCTCTTTTTCTGTGTACAGGTTCCTCATGAGTACAGTTAAGTATTCTGGAATACTTATTCTTCACAATGTTGTCCAGAGCTTGTCATGATCCACACAGTTAAATACCTTTGCATAGTCAATAATGCCCAGGTAAACATCTTTCTGGTAGTTTCTACTTTCAGTCAAGGTCCATCTGATGTCAGCAATTATATCCCTCATTCCACATCTTCATCTAAATCCATCATGAACCTCTTGCACTTCCCTATCATTTTTTAGTTATCTTTAGCTAAACTGTACTAGCATGTGATATTAATTGTATTGTAATTATATTGTTCAATGATTTATACATTCTGTTAGGGCACCTTTCTTTGGAATGGGCACACATATGGATCTCTTCCAATCATTTAGCCAGGGAGCTACCTTCCAAATTCTTGCCATAAATGAGTAATTGCCTCCAGTTTTGCATGAGTTTGTTGAAAGTTTCCATCAATTTGTATTCCATCAATTCCAAATTCCTTGTTATTTGCCAATGTCTTCAGTGCACTGTTTCCACAGTACCACTGGTTCTTGGTCATATGCTGACTCCTGAAATGGTTGAACATCAACCATTACTTTTTGTACAGTGGCATTGTACTCCTTCCATCTTCTTTTGATGCTTTCTATATCATTTACTAATTTTCCCAGAGAATCCTTCAATACTTCAAGTCAAGATTTGAATTTTTTCTTCAGTTGGCTCTGGTTGAGAAATGTTGATCATGTTCTTACCTTTTGGTTATCTAAATCCAGGTCTTTGTACATTTTGTTATAATATTTGACTTTGTCTTCTCGAGCTGACCTTTGAAATATTTTGTTCTGCTCTTGTACCTCTTCACTTCTTCCATTTACTTCACTATGCTGGCGAGCAAGTTTCAGAGTTTCTTCTGACATCCATTTTCTTCTTTTCTTTCTTCCTTGTCTTCTTAATGGTCTTTTGTTTTATTCCTGTATGATGTTCTTGATTCATCCAAAACTCATCTGGTGTTTGGTCTTTAGTGTCTAATGCATCAGATATGCTCTTCAGATGATCTGAACCCATGTGAGATATGTTCAAGGCTATATATTGGCTCTCGTGGATTTGTTTTTATTTTTTCAGCTTCAGCCTGAAGTTGCATATCAGCAATCCATTGTCTGTTCCTGGACTTCTTTTAGCAGATAATACAGACTTTTCTCACCATCTCTTTCTACAGATATAGTCAATTTAATTTCTGTGTATTTCAAATGTTGAGGTCCAATTGCTGTTTAAAAAGTGATTTGTGCTGCCAGAAAGTGAGGAGGGGATGGTATAGCACAGGGTAGGGGTAGACACATCATAGTTCAGGTGTTGGGGAGTACAATACACAAGATGAGGGAGAGGTGGAAGAACAAAGTAGATAGAGGAACACTGAGACAGGTTTTCATGGTCGAAATGTGACAGAGGTAAATAGTGATGAATGCTTAACCTTGGAACAGCAGGGCTCTGTGATACAGAGATCTAGGCATAGTCTGAAGAAATGAAATAATGTTAAGATACTTGACTGTCTTAGGAATATTGATTTCCCTTACCACCAGTTATAAAATAGACACTTGAGTAGGATAGAAAGGAATGTCAGGAAACAAGATTATAGAAAGCTTGTAAGTCCATCTTCAGCCTATAACTGATTGGAATACCTAAATTAGGTATTCCAGAACTTGCCCACTAAAATTAGCTTCTTGTGGAGGTTTTGCAGTGTATAGGATCTTAGGTGGAAACCTGAGCCTCATCCAGAATCTTCTGAGGTAGGACATTCCCAGGACAAAGGACAAGCAGACCAGCCTGGAACAGTTGAGCAACGGAAGATACATTTTCAAAGAAGGATCATCAGGAAAAATCCAAAACAAAAATAGCAGTATGATTGGCTGCTACAAGAACAAGCATTTTCCAGGCAAGTAATCAAGTCCCTTCAGGAGAAATGCCTCTCCAAGACTGAAACTAAAAGAGAACACATGAGCAAACATGTAAGCTTGCTGGTGAGTGGAAGAGGGGGAAAGACAGCCATGAAGAAATGGGCTGAGTTCAGCCACATTCCATAGACTTCAATTGGCCTTGAGAAGAGTAAGGGCTGTTTGGTCCAAAGTGTGGTGAGACCTAGGAACTTCTGAGCCCATGGACAAGGACATAATCATAGAAGGCTGGAGCTGAGCATGAAGCATCCAGCTGATATAAAAGAGGGGAGACACAGAAGAACTCCCAAGCTTGCAAATAGTACCTATTTGATCTAGCCTCGATTACTTTATAATCAGAACTTAACTAGAGGAAGGTTATTTATTTATTGATTGATTGATTGATAAAGGAAATGAGTGTAAATAGCTATGGTTTGATGAATTTGACCTATACTTGTGGATGTAATAGCTCAAAATACCAACTGCAAGGGATGGAGTCTTTACATCAAGTATAAATCCTATCCCCTCTATATACAAGGTAGATTGGGATAGGCACTTTAGACATTGGCTACATTAAATGTGGGGCAATAAAGGCACTAAGTGACTGGCTTACAATTTTTCAAGAGGTAATTTATCTTAAGAGTGTGTGGAAGAAGGTAGAGACCCCACTGAATAGTTTTCATCTTGTCTAAACGAGTCTAGTTAAAAGGGATGGGGATAAGATTCTTATGATTCAATAGTGAGTAATTTTTATCATGACTAATTGCGACTGTCACAACTGTAAAGGTAAAAGTTTGGTGATAAAAATGGGGGAGTAGTTAATCTTACAGTCCAGAAACAGAGAACCCTAGGACTATCAAGGGAGAAGAGCACAAGTGGAATGTGGGACCCAATCTAGAGAAGCA
Organism: Chrysochloris asiatica; assembly: GCF_000296735.1. Taxonomy (NCBI): domain Eukaryota; kingdom Metazoa; phylum Chordata; class Mammalia; order Afrosoricida; family Chrysochloridae; genus Chrysochloris; species Chrysochloris asiatica. The sequence continues at coordinate 12,815,640 of NW_006408602.1, read as the reverse complement.
GGGATACCAGAGATGGAGCCAGATATAGAGAGAAAGCAGCTAAGGACTCTGGACTCATGGAAAGAGAGGGATTGTGTGCTGGCAGCCAGGGGCAGGTTTGCAGAATGTGCCCTTTGGTGATTAAATTATTATACATTCCTGGAAAAAAAAAAAAAAAAAAGGTATTTGTAATGAAGAAGTCATTGGTCTTCCAAATTCTATCATGCCATCTCCAGCATCGTTTCTTTCTCTAAGGCAATATTTTCCAACTACAGATCATTCCTCTTTGTTTCCAACATTTGTATTCAAATCGCCCATGACTATAAATATGTCTTTTTTTTTTTCAAGTTTTTATTGTGTATTGAGTGAAAGTTTACAGGGCAGATCATCAGTTTTACATTCAACAAATCATACACCTTTTTCATTACAATGATTATAATCCCCTCCATGTACAATCAGTTACCAGTGTTTCTCTCCATTCACTTTAGCTTTAAAACAAACAAACAAACAAAAAAACCCCAGCTCTCAGACATATGTAATAATTTACACCTCTAACGGCCACATTCTACAAGTCACCCTCCTGGCCACCAGCTCTTAGTCCCTCTCTTTCCATGAATCTAGAGTCCTCAGCCACT
>NW_006408602.1:12795934-12812621 GCF_000296735.1 Chrysochloris asiatica | reverse complement strand
AATTCTTTTTTTGTGCTTGCTCTTCTATCTTAGTAGTGTTGAGAGATTTATTTTCTAGCTTACTAGTTCTGGCTTCTATTCTTCAATTCTACTCCTTTGCTTTTTCAGTTTATTGCCCATTTCTGATATTCTAAGATTAATCATTTGAACCTCTTTCTGTAGGTTTTGAATCATTTCCAATGCTGCATCTGTCTTATTTGATTGTTCCTGTAGCATGTTCCTGACTTCTTCCTTATTTTTCTTAGCTCTATTGGATAGTGTTTTGATATATTTTGTAATCATTTTTCTGAATTCCTTCCCAGACATTTCCAAAGCCTGCCCATCGTCTAGAATGGAGTCCAGGTCTACCTCTAGGTATTTGCCTCAGACATTTTATCTCATTTCTGGACATGTGCTGATATGGTCATCTGTTTCTAATTTTTAGGCATATTCAGGGTTTATCTGAGGCCTTAATACTTAGATGGGTGTGTATTTGGTATTTTATATGCTTTCTGATTGCCTCCAGGTAGATATGATCAGGAGATGGGCTTTGCTTTTCACTCTTCCCGAGAAATTTCAAGATGCCACTATTGGTCATTGTGACATGTCATGATATAATTTTTGGCCTATTTACTTTTCAGTCTGTCTGTCCTGCTCCACAATCCCTGTTCATGCCTTTTTCCTAGTGATAAACAATTCAGGGCCAACTGTGGCCATTTTGCACTGCCATTTGGTTTTAGGTGGAAACTGTCACTTTAATTTTCAAGGAGATCTGTGCGCATGCATAGTAGAACCCTCTGGAGGTGGGATTGAGGTGTCTACTTTCTCAAAAACTCCCTCTAGTCATCAGAATGGAGATACATAGACACCAAGAGACCAATGAACAGATACACAACAAAAGAATGTTCATATCTTTATCTCCGAAGTTCTGTCAGGTGTCTGTGGCTGCTCTGATCTGTCTCTGGCTTGGTCTCACCCAAGATGGCAGCTCCGGGAGTAGCTGAGCATTTTGAATTAGAAAGCTATGGATTTCTTGCTTCTCCTACCAATTCCCCTGACTGTAAGCCTTCCAACCTTCCAAATATTCCTTTATATGTGGTTCAGAGTTCTGGCACCATCCCCTGAGCGTGCTTGGTCTGGTATTCTGTGTTGTTGCTGACAGAACTCCTCACTGCACTTCCATCCGATCTGCCATCTTGTTTGTGCTATATCAGTATGTCTTGATTACATGTTTCAATTTCAGACTAAGAAATTGGTAGAATTCTTTAATTTCATCACACTAGATTTAGTGGTTGGTGCTTAATCCTTAATCCCTAGTTCCATCTTAATCCTTATTCCTTATCTTCACTTTATTCTTTGTGCCTTAGGTTCCCCTTAATCCTTAGCCCTTGGTGGTGGCTGTGTGCCGTAGAGTCGGTTCCAACTCATAGCGACCCTGTACAGGGTTTCCGAGGCTGTAAATCTCTACAGAAGCAGAAAGTGTCATCTTTCTCGCATGGAACGGCTGGTAGTTTCAAACTGCTGACCTTGCAGTTCTCAGCCCAGTTTGTAACACTACTCTGCCAGCCCTTAGTTCTACCTTAATGCTTGTTGCTGTTGTTAAGTACCGTGGAGTCAGTTCTGACTCATAGTGACCCTGCACAAGGTTTCTGAGGCTGTAAATCTCTACAGGAGCAGAAAGCCTAATCTTTCTCCCATGGAATGGCTGGTAGTTTCAAACTGTCAACCTTGAGGTTATAAGCTCATTTGATAACAACTACACTACCAGAGCTCCCAACCTTAATCCTTAGTCCCACCTTAATGCAGCCTCATTTAAAACTCACTTCATAATGGGTCCATAATCACAGGCATAGAGGATAGGAGATATAATATATGACAGAATGGAACAACATTGTTAGAAGGGACATAAGAAATAATTAGCTGCTCTGCAAGTCACCCCTTAGCTCTTCTAGTCATTTGATCTTTTCATAATTTATATATTAACTTACCCCTACCAACCATTTAGGAGCCCTGATGTGGCACTGTTAGAAAAACACTGGACTGCTAACTACAAGGTCAGCTGTTCAAACTCACGAGATGCACCTTGTAAATCGTATACAAGGTCTGTGTGTGTTGGAGCCAACTTTTGGGCACTTAACAACAAAAACAATCATTTTACCAGTAAATCCAGTCATTAACTATTAGCTCTTCTGTATGGCAAAGAGTCCTAGAGTGAAGTTACTCAGGTATCAGCCATTGAGGTTTGTTATTTGTGTTCATCTGATATGATCAGATTCTCCAAAGGTTTTTCTAGTCTCTTGGACCTGATAAAGTTAAATTTTGTGAGGGCCTTCTTGACCCTGTTAAATTTAATCAAGACAAGATCACTTCCTTGCTCTAAGTCTCTCTCAAAGTATCAGCATAATGTTACATTTTCCAGCTTCACATTCCATTTATTCATTCTTTTATCTTCAGCTATTATTTCTCCTTCCTTCCTTTTATCATTTATTTTTACTCAAACTTTTCCATTCTGAGACAAGACATCAGATTCAGCTGCTGTGCTATTGCTATTTCACATTGTTGGTAACAAGGCCACTCTAGCAAGTGCTTCCCTTTCATTCATGTTGGTTACAGAAGCACAACTTTAGTGGGCTCTCTTTACAAATAGCCTGCAGAGTACTATTGACTGTCAACCCCAATTTTGCCAGATGAGTGTTAGGGGCAATCCAGCCCTTCAGCCCATTGTGAATTCTGACATACAGGTTTAGGAGTATAGTTACAGTCTCTTGATAGAATATCACACTTGCTTCTGGCACTCACAGCTGCATCCCTGATCCTTGGACTACAGCATATGACAGAAAAAAAAGGCAATTCCAGATGATGTTGGAAAGAACTGTACAGTGGCTCCAGGGTCATACTCTAACCCCTCTACCTTTGTTGTTGTTTAGTGCCGTCGAGTCGATTCCGACCCATAGCAACCCTGTACAGAGTTTCCAAGGAGCAGCTGGTGAGCTTGAACCACTGACCTTGCAGTTCAAATGGCTTTGAAGTCTGGCACATTAACCCACAGCGCCACACCAGGACTCCTTAGGTTCCCTAAAAAAGGAGGAATCGATCCAGTCATGATTCTTCCTTTTGGCCCCCTCATGTTGAGTGTGCACACACTCATGAAGGCATGTGAGTCAACTCTTCATGACTATGTGCATCCATTTAAAATAACAAATGTTTCAATTGCCCATTACAATTTTCTACTACATCATTACTCTGAAGGTCATGTGCAGCATGGTCTGTCTATTTGCTATGATGTTTCTTGGCCCATTGTTGCACACTGTGGGCTATAAAGTGTGTTCCTTCATGTGAGGAAATATAAATTGGTGGCCCAAATTGGTATACTATCTTTTGTTCTAATCCCTCAGTGATGAGTTTGGCATATGCATCCATTATAGATAGGCAAAGTCCAGTCCATATATTCCTATGAGGGCCAATTTGTAGCCATGCAGTGCATCTGGCATTAATATTATATAATTCACTTGCCAGCTGTGAACAGGGCCTTCACTCTCGGGATTTTGCCTCATTGCCATCTATAATCTCTGTCTTTCTTGCTATCAGACAGAGCAATCCTTACTGGCATTTCGTACATCAGAAGATGTAAGAGGGATGTGTTTATAGTCAGTCCATCTCTGTGTAACCACAGCACCCCTTGTCCACTCATTTCATGAACCCAATTGGGCACATCAAGTGAGTGATTCCAATCACCTCCTGATCCAGGAAAAGTGTTCTCCTCATGGGCATTGACATATCCTACTCTGGCACACTCTTTATATAATCAGAGTGCTTTCCATAGGCACTGGCCCCACACAGATGTCCCTTTTTAGTCTAGCTTTCCATTGCCCATTTGCCTGACCATATAGACAGGCAATTGACCACTGCCCATGAATCTGTAAAAATCCAAACATAAGGACTCTCACAATTGTCCAATTCTTCTATCAAAGCTAGGAAGGCAAAATGCAGTTTAGACCATTGAGCTGAACAGTTCTTACCTTCTTCAATCAGGGTCTTTCCATATGATGGTCTTAATGCTGCAACTTTCCACATCAAATTTTGTCCTTTGTGGATAACTGTCTTCTGTAAACTTAACAGCCTTCTATTGCCAGCAGTAATTTGTTCACAGGACAATGGACTCCAGCATGTGACAATGGCTCCAGCTGCTTCTCAGGTCATTCATGGATAGGAACTCTGGAAAAAGAGGTTACCTACTCTTGAATCTGGTGGGTGCCTCCCTGAATTCCTGTATGCCTGTTCCTGCATATATTTATATTTTACTATAGATATATTTTGAGCACCACCTTCCTAATTTGAGTGTTTCTCTGATGCTGCCTAAAACATTATGGGTATCTCAGGTGTCATGATGATTTTATGTCACTGAATAGGTTCTGACTCATAACAACTGTAAGAACAACAGAATTAAAAGCTGTCAGGCCCTGTGCCATCCTCACAACAGTTATTCTTAAGTCCATAGTTGATGCTACTGTGTCAATTCATCTCTTCAGGGACTCCTCTTCTTACTGATTCTCCACTTTACAAACATGATGCATCCTTCCTGATAACATGTCTGAAGTATGAAAGATACAGTCTCACCATTTTGGCTTCCAAGAAGCATTCTTACTATACCTCTTCCAACACAGATCCTTTAGTATTTCCTCGGCTGATTTTGGTTTATAGTACTTTAGTTTTCAGTGTTCAGGAGACCCAAGAAAAGTTATTCTCCACCCCCAGGACATTTTACCCACACATGTGCATGTGACCTTAGATACCCTGCTGGGGATTGGACCAGATGATCCTGAACTTTTTGTAAATCCTGACCTTGATCAACTAGCTGAACCTATTCTCTGAATGATTCCAGGTGAGAATTCACAAAATTTAATTCCTCTTGGCTAGGATGAATAGAACTGCTTTGTTTGAGACTCTCTAATATTAGGAGTGAGCAGAAGTTATCTTGGTCCACCTAAAGTACTGTAGAGCTACATTAGAACCTTTGCAACTCCATCAGTGTTCCCTATATTCAAACCATTTCTCAGAGAACCATTTAAAAATCTCTCATACTGGGATAAGCAACATTCTTATCAACAGAGATAAAAGACTAAAGTTGTCAAGGACTTCATTGTTCTTGGATCAACCATCAACACTCATGGGAGCAGCAGTCAAGAAATCAAATGATGTATTGCTTAAGCAAGTCTGCTGCACAAGACCTTTTTAAAGTGTTGAAGAGCAAAGATGTCAGCTTGAGGACTAAGATGCACCTGACCCAAGCCATGTATTTTCAATAACTTCATAAGCATGCAAAAGTTGAACAGTGAATAAGGAAGACCATAGAATAATTGATATATTTGAGTTATGGTGTTGGAGGAGAATATTGAAAGTATTATGGGCTTTCAAAAGAACCAATAGATCTGTGTTGGAAGAAGTGCAACTAGAATGGTCCTTGGAGGCCAGGATAGCCAAACATCATCTCTTATACTTCAGACATATTATTAGGAGGGATCAGTTCCTGCAGAAGGATATCATGTTTGATAAGGTGGAGTATCAGAGAAAAAGAAGAATAACTAGGTGAGATGGACTGGCAAATTGGCAGCATCAATGTTCTCAAGCATGGCAACAATTGTGAGGTTGGCCCAGGATCAGATAGTGTTACTTTCTGTTGTGCATAGGGTGTCTATGAGTCGGTACTGACTCGATGGCCTCTATCTAATAGCAACATACTGGGATAAGTTCTGTCCCAATTGCTTCTTTCCATTACCTTTATGTTTCTCTCATGTTTAAAACACATGTGGGGGAGATGTGCAAACAAATCCAACAAGGCTTCTCAGATTTTTGCTTTATTTTGCAATAGTACTGTTATATGGAGGCCCCATGTAAAAGAGGATCCCTTAATTACCATGTTTGCCATGACCTGTGTAAGGCATATACCCATTGAATGAATTCCCTGGTCACCATAAAATCATTCCAACATTGCTTCCACAAGCAGCTTATTATCTGCTTTCTCTGGAGTGCTCCATTGAGTATTTAGAGAGGGATAGGAGACATTTCCTTTATCAGGGTGAACAGATCTTGTTGTTATTGGGAGGTGTCAGTGTGTCAGTTCTGATTCACAGTGACCCTATGTAAAACAGAACAAAACACTTCCTGGTTCTGTGCCATCCTCACAATTATTGTTAAGATTTCTCCCATTGCAGCTGCCAATGTGCTAATTCATCTCCATGGGGATTTTCTTTTTCTTTGCTGACCATTCACTTTACCAAAAAAGTTGTCCTTTTCCAGGGACTGGTCCCTCCTGATAATATGTTTCCATTATGAGAGATAAAGTCCTCAAACTAGTATCTTTGCTCTTACACACTTTAAAGGGATGTTGTGTAGCAGATTTGCCTAATGCAATATGTCATTTGACTTTTTAATTGTTGCTTCCATGAATATTGATAGTGGACCCAAGCAAAATGAAGTCATTGACATCTTCAATCTTTTTTCCATTTATCATTATTTATTGGTCCAGTGCTGAGGATTTTGTTTTCATTATACTGAGGTGTAACACTGAATGCTGTGGTCTTTGATCTTCATTAGAAAGTATTTTAAGTCACCTTTGCTTTCAGCAAGCAAGGTTGTATCATCTGCATATGACAGATTGTTAATGAGTCTTCCTCCAATCCTGATGCCTCATTCTTCATATAATCCAAATACTCAGATTATTTGGTCAGCAAACAGATATAATAAGTATGGTGACAGAATACAATCTGGGCACACGACTTTCCTCATTTAAACTACTCAGTGCCCCCCTTTTCTGTTAGAACAACTGCCTCTTTTCTGATGTACAGGCTCCTCATAAGTACAATTAAATGTTCTGGGATTCCCATTCTTTTCAAATTTATCCATAGCTTGTCATGATCCACACATCTGAAAGCATTTGTATAGACAATAGAGCATAGTTAAACATCTTTTTGGTATTCTCTACTTTCACCCAAGATCCATCTAATGTCAGCAATGATATCCCTCAGTCATATTCTTGTCTGCATCTGGCTTGAACGACTTGCAGTCACCTATAAACATAAAGTTGCAGCCATTTTTTAATTATCTTTAGCAAAATTTTACTTGCATGTGATATTAATGATATTGCCTGATGATTCCCACCTTCAATTAGATAGCTTTTCTCTGGAATGGGCACAAACATGGATCTCTTCCAATCAGCTAGTTATATTGCAGTCTTCCACATCTCTTGACATAGATGAGTAAATGCATCAGTTTGTTGAAATATTTCAATTTGTATTCCATCAATTCCCAGCGTCTTTTTATTTAGCAATCCCTTCAGTTTTTCTTGTACTTCTTCCTTCAGTACTACTGGGTATTGAAATGCTTAAATATCGTCCATTTTATTTTGTACAGTGACTCTGTGTATTCCTTCCATCTTCTTTTGATGCTTTCAACATCATTCATTATTTTGACTGTTGTTATTATTGTTAAGTGTCATAGAGTCAACTCCAACTCATAGTGACCCAACATAGGCTTTCTGAGAAGCAGCTGGTGGGTTTGCACCACTAAGCTTGTGATTCAAACTAACCTTGTCATCTAGTGCTTACCGTACAGTGACACGCCAGGACTTCATTTGCCCATGTTGTTGTTGTTGTTGTTAAGTGCCATTGAGTCAATTCCAACCCATAGCGACCCTGAATAGGGTTCCTGAGGAGCAACTGGTGAGCTTGAACCACTGACCTTGCAGTTCAAATGGCTTTACAGTCTGACACATTAACCCACAGTGTTACAACAGGACTCCTCATTTGCCCACAGGATACTTTAATATTCCAAGCTGAGGATTGATTTTTTTTTTATCAGTTCTTTCAACTTGAGAAATACTGAATGTGTTCTTCCTTTTTGGTTTTCTAACTCCAGGTTTTTGTACATTATATTATAATACCTGACTTTTCAAGTTGCCCTTTGAGATTTTCTGTTCAGTTCATTGTTTCCTCATATCTCCCATTTTCTTTAGCATCTCTACACTGGAGAGCAAATTTTGGTCTTTTCTGAAATACATTTTGGTCTTTCTTTCTTACTTGTCTTCTTAATGATCTTTTGGTTTCTACCTGTATGATGCTCTTTTCATTCCATAACTTTTGTGGTCTTTGATCATTAATGTCCAATACATAAAATCTGTTCTTGAGATGATTTCAAAATTTAGGTGGGATATTGCAAAACCCTGTAGGGGCCATGTTGGATTTCCTCTGGCTTCATAAGGGAGAAAAAGAATCAAACTCAGTATCATCCCAAGGCTGATTCCTACAAAATGGAGGTCAGACATGCCTTCACCCTACAACTTTCTTCACACTATTCAGATACCAACCATCCCTTCAACAGCACTCTCTGCTCCTTACCACCAACACTCTCTGCTGTTGCCACTTTTCTAGGTAGTGATTTCACACTCCTCTCATGCTCTTGTTTCTTGATGGTCCTAGGATTGGCTGTTTCTGCTTTTGAGATTGGTCCCTTTAAAACCAGTTAGATGACAAAACTAACCAATCCTTACCTTAGAGTTCTATATACCTTCTTTGTCTGGTAACACCTAATCACTTGGCAGGAATTAAGAAGCATGGGATAGAAAAACCATATCAATTAAATTCAAAGTGCCAGTGATATATACAAGGTCAAATATTAGATCTTTTAGACTTGTTTTAATTTTCTTCAGCTTTAGGATGAACTTGCATAGGAGAATTTGATGGTCTGTTCCACAGTCTGACCCTGGACTAGTTTTTGCTGATGACATGGAGCTTTTCCACTGTCTTTTCTAAAATATGTAGTCAATTGGATTTCTGTATGTGTCATCTGTTAAGGACCACGTGTATATTCATCTTTTATGTTTTTTAACAAAGATATTTGCAATGAACATGTCATTGGTCTTGCAAAATGCTAACATGCAATCTCTAGCTGTATTTCTATCACCAAGGCCACGTTTTGCAACTATTGATCCTTCCTTCCTCTTTGTTTATAAATGCTACATTCCAGTCACCAGTAATTATTAATACACCCTGATTGCATATTTGATTAGTTTCAGACAGAAAAAGTTGGTTGTTGATTTTATTAAGTGCCATCAAGTTGGTTCCAACTCATGGTAACCCTATATAGGGTTTCCAGGGAGCAGCTGGTGAGTTTGAACCACTGACTTTGTGGTTCGAACTGACTGCAATCTAGTGATTTATCCTAGACTTCTTCAATCTCATCATCACTTATAGGCATATGGATTTTATCCTGTCACAGACAGCATTATTCTTCAAGATATATCTTGAAATGTTCTTTTTGATGATGAATGTGACACCATTTCTCATCAATTTGTCATTCCCATGATATTAAATAATATGATTTCCAGATTTAAAATAGGCAATACCAGTCCATTTCAGCTCACTAATGCCTAGTATATCTATTTTTATGCATTCCAATACACTTTTGATTGCTTCCAATTTTGCTACATTCATACATTGAATATTCCATATCCTGATTGTTAATGTAAGTTTACAGCTGTTTCTCCTCATTTTATGTTGTGCCCATTAGCAAATCAAAGTTCCAAACACTTTACTCCTAGAGTGTCATCATTGTGTGCTCTACTTTGAGGAGGAAGCTCTTCCCCAGTTATATTTTGAGTGTGTTCCAACAAGAAAGGCTCATCTTCTGACCCTATATGTGACAATATTTGTGTTATTGAAAATGTTTCAGTCTTCAATTTTCTGTTGCTAATTGACTGTACCACTGCTCTTCATAAGGTTTTCAATGGTTAAACCTTCAGAAGTGGTCTGCCTCTCTTTCTTCTTAGTCTGGAAACTCAACTCACACCTGTCAACCATTGGTGACCCTGCTTGTATTTAAAATGCTGGTGGCATATGTTCCAGCATCACAGCAACACACATGCCTCCAAACACTGACAGAGGAGTGGTAGACATAGATTTGGTTACCAGGAAATATCTGGCTACAAGGTTGGTTTTCCATTCTGGGTTAAACTTTTAAGTAAATTGATCTAGTATTGCCATTCATGACTATTCCTTAGTGATTTTCAAGTCTTGCATAAACCCAAACCTACTCTTCCATTCTGTAGAATTCAAAACAAGAGAAACTGCACCTACGTTAGTCATTCTCACTATCCATTTTAGAAATTAATCCTCAGGAAACTGACCATATCAATAGACAAATTGAAGTAATGTCTTTACATTGTATCCCTTGGTCTAGTGTAAAATAGGGCTGCTAACCTCAAGGTCAACAGATTGAAACTACCAGATGTTTCACAGAAGAAAGATGAGGCGTCCTGCTTCAGTAAAGTTTATAGCCCTGATAACCCTATACAGAGTTACTAATAGTTGTAATCAACTCCACAGCATATAACCACCAACTACCCATGTGATTATAATGGTGTAATGCTGCAGGATAATCCGCTGGATGGAGAGGTCATTTTGAGCTGCAAGATAGGCGGTTCAAACCCACCAGCCTCTTTTCAGAAACACTATACTGGATCACCATGAGTCGGAACCCATTCCGCAGTTAACAACAATAATGCAATGGTCAGTTTGAATTGTAAGGTTCATGATTAAAGCTCACTTGTCACTCCTTGGAAACCCTATAGAGGGTCGCTATGAGCCAGAACCGACTTGAAGACACTTAACAACAACAATGTAATGATGGCTGGAGTCCTGATGTGGTGTTTGGGTTAATTCGCTTAACTGCAAGGTTGGTTTGCACTACAGGGTCAGTGGTTCAAGCTCACTAACCATTCCTTGGAAACCCTATATAGGGTCACTATGATTCTGAATTGACTCGACAGTACATAACAACAACAATATGATGACTGGAACCGCGGTTGCCTTGGCAGGACCAGACCAAATTATTTCCCGAATGGACGTTCCCCACCACTGAGGATAGTTTGAGAAAGAACAGCTTCACATTTTTATATTTTTGTCTAAATACAGTTTTTTACAATTTTGAATCACTTCATTTTTTACTTATTCTCTTCTTTTGTGTTATGGGAAAGAGCTCTGGTAGCATAGTGTTTACAAATCAGGCTGCTAACCTCAGGTTAAGCAATTCGAAAGTACCAGCTATTTCAGAGTAGAAAGCTCCTGTAAACGCTATGAGTCCAACCGACTCCACGACACACCACCACCATAGCATTTAGTTTTGGGCATCAATTCTCTATTAACTCAGAGTTTTTAAAGGAAGCTGAATTAGATTTAATGAAAACAAAAACAACTTCTATATTATATACACCTGAAATTGAGATTTAACTCTGAGTAACCATATGAAGCAAAGAGGATGTATAAACAAAGGGAAAGTATGAAAAATATGAGTAAGTGATAATGCTATATGAGCAGTTGTTAGCTTGCCATCAAGCTGGTTCTGGTTTTTAGTGATACAGCAGAACAAGACACTGTAGGTCTGGTGACATACTCAGAGTTGTTACGTTTGAGTCCATTGCTAATGCCCCTGTGTCAATCCATGGCATTGAAGGTCTTCTTCTTTGTTGTCTACCCTCTAATTTACCAAGCATGATATCCTTCTCCAGAGACTTGTTGCTTGTAATAACATGTCCAAAGTATGAGAGGCATTTTGGGTGCAGGTTTGTTTGTTCTTCTGGCAGTTCATGTTACTTTTAATATTCTTCTCTAACTCTATAATTCAAATGCATGAGTTCTGCTATGATCTTCATTATTCACTGTTTTTTACATCCACATAAGGCAATAGAAAATACCATGGTTTGGGCCAGGCACCTTTGTCCTAAAACTGGCATCTTTGCTCTTTAACGCTTTTAAGAGGTCTTTTGCAGCATATTTGCCTAATGCAATACGTCATTTGATTTCTTCATTGCTGCTTCCATTAATATTGATTGTGAATCTAAGTAAAATGAAATCTTTCACAACTTCTAACTTTTCTCCACTTTTCATGATGTTATATGAGCAAGTTACAAAGATTGGAGGTAGTTACTGAACTAAGGCACAGTCTTTTTTTCCTGCATATATACATGAGTAACGGGACATGAAGTGACGTAGATCAGTTGGAAATATATACATAGTTCAGTTCAATGAGATTTGTTGATATTAAATGAGGTAGCTTGGACCTTATTGTTGTTTTTATTGTTAGGTGCCATCGAGTCAGTACCAACCCATAGCGACCTTATGCACAGCAGAACAAAACATTGCCCGATCCTGGGCCAACCTCACTGCTGTTGCCACTTGGCCAATCCATCATGTTGGGGGTCTCCCTCTTTTTCTCTGACCCTACACCTTACCAAACATGATATCCTTCTCCAGCGACTGGTCCCTCCTGAAAATATGTCCAAAGTATGAGAGACGAAGTTTGGCCATCTTGGCCTAAAAGGAGCACTCTGGCTACACTTCTTTCAAAACTGATCTATTGGTTCTTTTGGCAGCCCATGGCGCTTTCAATATTCTCCTCCAACACCATAACTCAAAAGCATCAAATCTTTTACGGTCTTCCTTATTCACTGTTCAGCTTTTGCGTGCATTTGAGGTTATTGAAAATACCATGTCTTGGGTCATGCTCACCTTAGTCCTCAAGCTGACATCTTTGTTCTTCAACACTTTAAAAAGGTCTTGAACAGTAGATTTGTCTAATGCAATAGATTGTTTGATTTTTTGACTGCTGCTTCCATAATTGTTGATAATTGATCCGAGAAGAATGAAGTCCTTGACAACTTCAATCTTTTCTCTTTTGGTAAAATGTTGTTTACTAGTCCAGTGGTGAGGATTTTGTTTTCTTTACATTGAGATGTAATCCATACTGAAGGCTGTGTGCTCTTTGATCTTCGTCAGTAAATGTTTTAAGTCCTCTTCTCTTTCAGCAAGCAAGGTTGTATCATCTACATATCACAGGTTGTTAATGAGTCTTCCTCCAATCTTGATGCCATGTTTTTCTTCATATAACCCAACTTCTCGGACTATTTGCTCAGCATACAGGTTGAATATGTATGGTGAAAGAATGCAACTTTGTCGCACACCTTTTTTTTTAATTTTAAACCATTCAGTGTTCCTGTGTGCTGTTCAAACAACTGTTTCTTTGTCCAGGTACAGATAAAATTTATTTTTGAGAAACAAGGATAGCAAAACTTCTCCCATGTATTTTGGACATGTCATCAGGAAGTATCACTGGAGAAAAAGATCACACTTGGTAGCTTGTCAGTGAAAGAGAGGAAGATCCTCAGTGAGATGGATTGACACAGCAGGTGCAATAATGGACTCAAACATAGGAATTGTTGAGAGAATGACACAATAGCTAGCATTTTTTTCATTTTGTTGTACATAAAATTGTTGAGTCAGAACCAACTGGACTGTACCTAAAACAACAGCAATAGTATCACATCCTCAAACCCTCAATTTTTAAAAACCCTGTTAGTTTATCCCATAATATCTGAGGTATACCATTGTCAGAGTAATTATTAATTCTATTACACTTCTTATTTGCTTTTATCTTTCCTTTCTGTGAGTAGCCATTTTATTCTATTAATTTTCAGTCTGTTTTACTAGGCCAATTTTTATACTGTATGAAATTCAATTAATGTTTCTTGAGTGTATTAATAAGTGCACCTCTTCTTAAAAAGCACCATTTCTTTTGTGCTAAAGAGCTGTTTTCAAGTCACTGGATTGTTTGATTCTTGAAAACAGATTGCAAAAACATTGCCAACCATCCCTATAACTGCAGTTTTTACTCAACTGCACCCAAATATGCTTTGCAATGGGCACACAGAGTTCAGACACCATAGTCACAGTTATGGGATTAATTAGGGAAGTTAACAGGTTATAATACAGGGTCAGATAAATGCAGGCACAATTCTTCCAGTTAGAATAGCCTCTCTTCAGGCATGACTACCCGCAGATCTCTTTGTCCAGGCAATGTTACGAAGCTCTTTTAGGACTGCTCATACATGTTGACAGGGCACACCAATTCACTAGAAGCCTTAGTTAGCCTCATTTTATAAACATTTGTTGTTGTCAAGTGTCATTGAATGGGTTCTGACTTGTTAACGACCCTGTATAGAGTTTCTGAGGAGTGGCTGGTGAGTTTAAACTGTGAACCTTGCAGTTCAAACTAAACTTGCAATCCAGTGCTTATCCTACAGTGCTACACTAGGATTCCTTATACACATTGTTGTTGTTGTTAAATGCTGTTGAGTCCATTCCGATCCATAGCAACCCTGTATATAGTTTCCAAGGAGCAGCTGGCTAGTTTGAAGCACTGACCTTGGAGTTCAAACTGATCTTGCAGTCCAGTGCGTTATACTGCTGTCCCACACCACTAGAGTTTCCAATGTCAGATGGAAAACTAGTTAACCACTCACATCTGAATGATACAATCCTATCAAAAACTTCTCCTATTTTTTCTTATCCAGACCCAGCAGAACAAAATATTGTTTGGTGGGAATTACAAAGGCTGCTTCACAGAACCTATGACTTCATTATTATTATAGAAACTTATGATGGTTTGTTGACAGATATAGAAGGCTTTCAATAAATTTTGTAGCTTGAATTAAAGTTAATTGATATGAAGAGGATCATTTTTACTTTTTTAAACCTCAATAAGCAAAGAGAAAAAAACCACATCATATTTGGCATGTCATGTATTTATTTATAATGTACTTACTGATATTCTTTTTTTCACTTGGGAAAAAAGAAAAGACTATGGTGTACTGATGCAGTAATTCCTAGATTTCAGTCTTTTCTATTAACGTTTTTATACACTCTTCTAAGATCTTCCCCATACTCTCAGGACATTAATGTAAAAGAAATGACTAATATCACTTGCTTGAGTAGTTTAGATATCGTTTAATAGCCCATCTGCATAAATTTCTGTTATAGAATCTACTGACCTAATACAGATGTTAGGTTAACCTTCAGGTTGACTTGATCGAAAGAGCCATTAAGCATGCATGGATAAACAGGTATACAAGCACAGTTTATAAACCAGAGAGGATGAGAAACACCTGACTTATTAAACAGTGTTTCACTATCCTGTCAAAGTAGCAAAAACAAAATAGATTATATTCTGAATTTTTAAATACATCATGCAATGTTTTTGCAGTACATTGCACAAGTAATTGCTCTGTCAGATTATCTGAAATGGCCTGCAATGTGTTAATTGACAAGAATCTATGGGGTCAGAATACGGATTTGAATAACACACAAGTGAGTTCTTGACATAGACTACACAGCAGAGTAAAACATCAAATAATGTTAAGGAAAAGATTAGGTAAAAGAAAGAGGTCAGTATGCATTTTTAAATATCAATAAAGCTCTGTGAGATTCTTTTTGTAGTTTACCTTATCCTACGTTTTACAAAAGTTGAAAAAATGAGATTTTAGAGAAAGACAAACCTTGGTTTGAATTTCTGTTCATCCATTGAATGACCTTGGAAAAAGCATAGCATATTTAAATCTCTCATCACCTTTCTTCAAGTTTGGGTTAATTATTCCTACCTTGCTTTGTTGTGGGGATTAACATAATATCTAAAAATTGACAGAAGTCACGAGGACAATAGGCAGTACAAACTTTATGGCAGTTATATTTTAGTTAATAACAACTTAGTCTCTTGGTTGACTTGGGATGCTATTGATTTTTTTTTTTTTTTTTAAGTAGGGATTATTAGTTGATAACGTATATGCAGTCTTGCATTCCTATTACAGCTCTGTCCCAAATAGCGGGTCCTTGAGAAAGTCATGTAATTTCTTCAACACTTTGACTTTGAGAGGAAAATGCATGGTTGGATCAAAATGATTTACTATTTTATTTTTAATATTCTTTTTTTTTAAGCCACTCAGCAATAATTACAGCCAATGCTTATATGGCCTTAGGTCCTTACTAGGTGAGCATTGTGGCTGTATATGGTAAGCACTGGATTGCAAACCACAAGATCGGTGGTTCAAGCCTACCAGTAACCCTACAGCAGAATGACAGGGCTTTCTGGTTCCACAAAGGTTTAAAGCCTGAGAAACTCAATACAGGTTCACTATGAGTCCGAACCAACTCAATGATACTTAGCAACCAGAGCAACAAGTGTTAGAAATAGTCCTAAATTTTTTATATCTGTTGTTGTTGTTAAGTGCTGTCGAGTTGGCCCCCAACACATAGCGACCCTATATAGGCTTTCCAAGGAGCAGCTGGTGAGCTTGAACTGCCGACCTTGCAATCCAAATGGCTTTACAGTTTGACACATTAACCCACAGCACTACACCAGGACTATGCAAGTGACTAATTTAATTCTTAAAAAGACTCTATGATGGAGATACTATTATTGTACTCATTTTACATTTGGTAAAACCGAATATGAAGTTAAGCAGCACACATTATTAATGGTGTGATAGATGTTATCTTATCACAGACAGCATTGTACTTCAAAATAAATGTTGAAATACACTTTTTGATGATGAATATAATGCCATTCCTCTTCAATGTGTCATTCCTGGCATAGTAAATTATATGATACTGATTAAAGTAAATTGCATTAAGCTTAACATATAAAATAGCATCTGTAGAAAGCATCAGGATATATTAATGATGATTTGATAATAAAATAATTTATATTAAAATGGTAATAACCTTTTGTTTTATCTGTACAGTATCTTCTATTTCTTTTAGGATTTGCTCATTCTTCTACAACCATGTGCATTGTTGTCGTTAAGTGCTATAGATTAGGCTCCAAC
>NW_006408602.1:12788215-12794634 GCF_000296735.1 Chrysochloris asiatica | reverse complement strand
GGTACTGACTCGATGGCACTTAACAACAATAATAGTGCTGGAGAGCAAATTTCAGAGTCTCTTCTGAAATAAATTTTTGTCTTTTATTTCTTTCTTGTCTTCTTAATGACCTTTTGCTTTCTTCCAGTATGATGTTCTTGGTGTCATCCCACAACTCTTCCAGTCTTTGGTCTTTAGAGTTAATATATCAAATCTGTTCTTCAGATGAACACTACATTTGGCATATGCTTAAGGTTATATTTTTTGCTTTTGTGGACTTGTAATTTTCTTCAGCTTTAGCCTGAATTTGCATATGAAAAATTGATGGTCTGTTCCACAATCTGCCCCTAGTCTTTTTTCGACTGATGATATGGAACTTTTTCACCATCTCTTTCCACAAATATAGTCAATTTGATTGCCGTGTATTCCATCTGGTGAGGTCCATGCGTAAAGTACAGTAAACTTATATGTTGTTTAAAATATGTGTTTGCAATGAACTAGTCATTGGTCTTGCAAAATTCTATCATGGGATCTCCAGCATCATTTTTATCACCAAGGCCATATTTTCCAAATACTGATCCTTCCTCTTTGTTTCCAACCCTTGCATTCCAATAGCCAGTTTTATCAATATATCTTGATTGCATGTTTGTTCAATTTCAGATGGAAGAAGTTGGTAGAATTCTTCAATTTCATCATAACTGGTTTATGGTTGGTGCATAAATTTGAGTAATAATGGTATTAACTGTAGGTGTATGGATTTTATCCTATCACAGATAATATTGTACTCAAGAGAGATCTTTATATGTCATTTTTCATGATGAATTTGTCTTCATTCCTCTTCAATTTGTCATTCCTGGCATAATAAACTATGCAATTGCCAGATTTAAAATGGCCAATACCAGTCCATTTAAGCTTACTAATGCCTAAATTATCAATGTTTATTCATTCCATTTCATTCTTGACAATTTCCAAGATTCATACCTTGTACACTCCATGTTCCAATTATTAATGGATTTTTACAGCCGTTTCTCTTCAGTTTGAGATGTGCTCCATCAGCAAATGAAGGTCCCAAAGGCATTACTCCATTCGCGTCATTAAGGTCAACTCTATGTTGAGGGGGCAGCTCTTCCTCAGTTGTATTTTGAGTGCCTTCCATCCTGACAGGCTCATCTTGCTGCACTATATCTGACAATATTCTGGTGCTCTTCATCATGTTTCACTATTCAATATTCTGATGCTGACAGTGTTCCACTGCTATTAATACTATTTTCAGTGACTAAATACTCAGAAGTAGTCTGTCTCTCCTTCTTGCAGTCTGTCTTCAGCTAGGTGCTCAGCTGAAACCTGTTGACCATGGTTGACACTGCTGATATTTAAAATATCAATGGCATTGCTTCCACAATTACATCAATACACAAGCCACCACAGTAAGACAGACAGATGAGTGGAGGAAACCAATGAATATGTTATCTTAAATCGCGAAAATCTGAAGATGTAATAAAGTTACGAATGACAAATATATCCTGGAATAACTGGGTGTCCCCAGTATAGGCATATGAGTCCTTATAAATTGAAGAGTGAAGGAGGAGAGTAACACTTGAAAATAAAAGTAGAATCCAACAATGTTACTAGTGGTTTTGAATATGGAGTATAAGGCCAAAGAACAGAGATGGGAAAAACAAAAACATGGATAACCTCTTAGAGCTCTAACGTAATGCAGTCATGTCAACATCTTGATATAAACTTGCAAGATACATTTAAACCTTCTAACCAGCAGAAGTAAGATAATAAATATGTATAGTTTTATAACAATAAGTCCATGATAATTTGTTACAGCAGAAGTAAGAAACTAATATAAATTGATACATGAGATGAATTCTTTAATTTAAAAAATGTGAATAACTAGACATTGGCAATATTTTTAGCAGGATTTAATCCAATGTACTGCAAAAAGAAACACACTCTATAATAACTTGAATAGATTTGTCATGATGAGCTAAAGTAATCAAAGTTTAAAAACATAGACTACTTGGTGATATATAAGATATATTGCAATTGTTGTTGGTGGTGCCATAGAGTCAATTCTGACTCATAGGATCCTATACAGGGTTTCTGAGCAGTGATTGGTGCATATAATCATTAACATTGTGATTAGCAGTCCAGTGCTTATTCTACAGTCTCACAACAATTTGAATGGATTTATAATAATAAACTAAAGTAATACAATTTTTAAAATAAGTTTTTATTGTGAAGTTTACATGGAAGAATATTAGTTTTACATTCATCCTATCATATTTTGTTTCATTGCAATGATTACAATCCCCTCCATGCATCATCAAATAACCAAAGGGTACACCCCACAGGTCCACCCCTGGCCACCAGCACACAGCCCCTCTCCCTCCCTGAGTTCAGTGTCCCCAGCGTCTCCATCTGTCCATGTCATGGTGTCTGTCTCCATCCCTGGTGTATGTGCCTCTCTGGGTAGGGTCCCGCTCTTGACTTTTCTCACTTGATGGTCCCAGGGACCTCTACTCCTGAGCTGCAAAATCAATCACTTCCCTCCTTTTGTCTAAAAACATCTACCTCTACATTTCCTACCCTCACAGTAAGTCCTGATGGTAATACAATTTTAAAAATACCAAAAACATGATGATACTTAAGAAATGTAGTTATAGCCTAAACCATATGTAGGGGAGCTCAGTGGCTCCATACGACTGGACTGAGAAACAGATCAGCAGTTGAAGTCCACCAACCATCCAGGATAAAGATGAGACTTTCTGCTCACTCCTGAAAAGATTTGAAAAGCCTCAGAAACACTCTCCAGGGAACCGACTTGACAGTATTTAACAACAGGAACAGACCATATTTAGAGGGAGAACTATGTAGAACCTACTATGAAAATTCAGAGTTTCACTTTAATTCAGATTGTAGCAGACTGTAAAGGACCTTCAACAATAATATAACACTAATGAGTGTGTTTGTACCCATTACATGAGGTAAAGAATTGCTAAAATCTGATGTTTGCTTTTAAAACTAAATCTATAGTTATATCACAACGATTCCTAAATTAGGAACTTTAGTCTAATTCTTTGCAAAGGGCTAATGTAATATAACAAAACTATAAAGTAGGCCATTTAAATTGGATTTACGTCCTGATTTTGCCTTGAATATTGGTTAAGAAATTGTTCTTATTACTGTTAATTTCAGTTACTGTTAAATTATTTCTTGTCTAAGTCTAACACAAATTTGTTAGTGTTAAGTGCTAAGTTGGTTCCAACTCATATCAACCCTGTACAGGATTTCTGAGAAGCAGCTGGTAGGTTTGACCTGCTGACCTTGTGGCTCAGAGGAGAGATGTCTAAATAAGATATCATAACAAACTCTCCTAGGAAACATGAAAAACAGAATACAACTGTTATAATTTAAATAAATTACCATCATTCAATACATGCAAAATTCTAAACTACTACTGAATCTCAGTACTTTCAATACTGATATTATGTTGATGATTTCTGATATAAAGACAATATAGTTCAGGGAAAGACTCCAGATTTTATATTTTACTTCCTCCAGTTTCAATTCCCAATGCTTCTTATTACTCATTTCACTACCAAAAAAAAAAGGTCTCAACAACTAGTCAAAATAAAAATCAAAGACTTCCACCACATTGTTCTCTATTATGTCACTCCAGACCAAACTTGATCACTTTTCTTTTTAAAACCACTTGTGTTTACTATGTAATATATTTTATTTAATATAAATTGTTTTTTGTTTTTTTTGTATGTGCTTGTGTGTGTCATTTTTCCTAACATCTGTATTAACTTCTGGGTGGTATCTGTTCACTGAAAAATCATTTGTAGTTGCGTAAATTCACAGCAAGCACATGTGTGTCAGATCAGAAATATATTCCATTGGGTTTTCAGTGGCTGATTTTCCAGAATTCAGTCCTTTCTTTCTAGGTATCTTTGGGTGGATTTGAACCTCCACTCTTTTGGAGTGCATTAACCATTTATACCATCCAGAGAACTCAGATCTTCCAGGAGTCCCCAAATCAAACAGCAATAAAACACTATGTCAGATTATTGATTTGCCATCTCTTCATTCTCTCCTGCCATATATTTCCTCCCTTGCCTTACAAAGTAAAAGTGATTTCTTTATTTAATAAAAAGTTTGGTCACTTTCAAACAACTATTCTCATCTTACAATTATGACTTCATTCCAATAAGGTGCAACATAAAGAGTGTGCAAAAGATGTGTAACTTTTACATATGCATAATACTTCACAGATCAGTCTCATTTGTCTTCTTAAGGAAGTGACTAGTTGCAATGTGCAGAAAAAAACACAGACAAAAACCAAACTCTTCTTCTCAGTTGTTTCTATCATCTTAAAAAGGCAAATCTGTACACATGTTTGTGTACTGAACTAAAACTGTCCCTGAGGGCTAGCTGAAGACATATGGGAGCCAGATTGTACTGTCAAAAGTCACCATTGAGAAAACATTGGTGTGGGGGGATGTATTAATGTTTTTGATTGTTAATGTTTGCTTTGTGACCTTCCCATTAGCAGATATGTGTGCCTCTACTTACTGATACATTCATCCATCTTTCTAATGGTTCTGCTTCCATAGCTGCTGTGAGCTCCAGTTATTCTTCATTGCAAGTAGAATATGTTCTATGCCTGACATGGCCTTCATTTCAACTGAATGTGGGATGGAAAAGTTATACATTCAGACCAATTTCTCATTTTGAAAATTCTATATGGCTTGATACTATGGCAAATTTGTAATTCAGAAACATGTACTGCTTCCCCCTTTTGAGTTTGAAACAAAATATCCTTTTCTAAGTTAAAATATAAAGTCAGACATGGGAAAAAATTATCTGCAGTGACACATTACTAAATGTTGATATATTTACTATGTAGTTCACATCAATACTTGTTAAATGTTCATAGTATTAGAAAAAGAAAAAGAAAAGAAGCACTATATAAGTAAAGTCGAGTTATTCAATGGAAAATATGACCATCTGGCAATCCCTTATCTACATCATTCATCTGATTCTTCCCATTTATTTCATATGTGTTTACTTACTTAAAATGAGCTTGCTTTGATATTTTTTTCTTTTATCATTTGTGTATATTTTCATATTTCTAATGTCTAGGACATTATTATATAAAACTTTTCATTCCATTTCTTAATGATTTTTTCTCTGGTACCGGTTTTAACAAACATTAATCTGAAATGCCTCAAATGATGTACATTCATCTCATTAAAATATGAATACCAATTGACTGATTTTTTTGTTGTTGTTTTTTTTTAGTTTTTATTTTGAACTGAGTGATAGTTTACCTGGGAGAGCATCAGTTTTACATTCATCTTATTGTATTTTGTTTCATTGTAATGATTACAATCCCCTCCATGCATCATCATTCAACAGAATTTGCTTGCAATCCCTCTGTTTTTATTGGCTGTACATTGAAGCACTCCGGAATATATAACCATTCAAACAACCAAAGGGTATACCCAGCATGCCAGACTCCCAGCCACAAAAACAGAGCTCCTCTCCCTCCCCAGTCACTCAATCTCTCCTTCTCATCATCTCTGCCTCCACCTCTGATGTTGCTGCTTCTTTGGATAGGGTCCCACACTCAGCTCTTCTCCTTTGAAGGTCCCAGGGTCCTCTACTCCTGGAATGCAAGATCAACCACTCCCCTCCTTTAGTTACAAAACATCTACCTTTACATTTTCAACATTCACAGTCAGTCCTGATAGCAATTATTCACTATTGAACTACAGGAGTCTTATCCCTATCTCCTTTTACCAGTCCTGTCTAGACAGGTTGGAAACCACTCAGTGGAGATTCTACCTTCCTCCATACCTTCTGAAACTAAACTTCATCTTGAGAATATGTAGGCCAGTCACGTTGTACCTTTGTTACACCACCTCCCCTCCCCCAATTTTGGGTAGCCAATGTCTAAGTTACCCATCCCTGTCAACCCTGTGTACAGAGGGGGTGGGAATGATCTTTGCTCTAAAGATTTATACCCTCTTTTAATCTACTACATCCATAAATATAGGACAAATTCATCAAATTGTAGTGGATTACTTTTTTTTTTTTTCCATCTTTCTTCTTCTAGTCAAGTTCTGATCATCCAGCCATTGAAGCTAGGTATAGTGGGTACTATCTGCAAGTATGGCTGTTCTTGTGAATCTTCCCTCACTTTATATGAGTTGGATGCTTCACTCTCCACTCTAGTCCTCTGTGATTATGTCCCTTCCCTGTCCATGGACTTGGGAGTCCCCAGGTTTCATTATATTGCTGCCTCAATTGACTGATTTTTATAAACACTTTTCTTTGGATTATATTAAAAGAAAGATTGTATAAAATCATACAAAAAGGATATGTCTATGTGTGTTTCTCTGTGTGTATATATATATATATAT
>NW_006408602.1:12774350-12788115 GCF_000296735.1 Chrysochloris asiatica | reverse complement strand
ATATATATATATATATATACATACATATGTTGTTATTACGTGCCTTTGAGTCTGTTCTGATTCATAGCAACCCTGTACAGGGTGGTGGGTTAGAACTGCCAATCTTGGGATTCAATCTGTGGTCCAATGATTATCCTACAGTACCACACTGTAAGAGATATTGTTGTTGTTGTTAGGTGCCATTGAGTTGGTACCAACTCATAGTGACCTTATGCACAACAGAATGAAATGTTGCCCGGTCCTGGGCCAACCTGACAATTGTTGTCATGCTTGAGCCCATTGATGCTGCCATTTTGCCAATCCATCTTGCTGAAGACTTCCTCTTTTTCTCTGATCCTCCACCTTAGCAAACGTGGTATCTTTGTCCAGCAACTGATCCCTCCTGACAATATGTCCAAATGATGAGAGACGAAGTTTGCCCATTCTGGTATCCAAGGAGCTCTCTGGCTGCGCTTCTTCTAACATACATCTGTTTGTTTTTTTGGCAGCCCATGGCACTTTCAATATTCTCCTTCAACACCACAACTCAAAAACATCAAATCTTCTATGGTCTTCCTTATTCACCGTCCAGCTTTCGCATCCTTATGAGGTTATTAAGAATACCATGGCTTGGGTCAGGCACACCTTAGTCCTCAAGCTGACACCTTTTCTCTTCAACACTTTAAAAAGGTCTTGTGCAGCAGATTTGTCTAATGCAATATGTCATTTGATTTCTGAACTGCTGCTTCCTGAGTGTTGATAGTTGATCCAAGAAGAATGAAGTCATTGACATCTTCAATCTTTTCTCTATTGATAAGAATGTTGTTTATTGGTCCAGTGGTGAGGATTTTGTTTTCTTTACATTGAAATGCAATCCATACCAAAGGCTGTGCTCTTTGATCTTCATCAGTAATATTTTAAGTCCTCTTCACTTTCAGCAAGCAAGGTTGTATCATCTTCATATCACATGTTTTTAATGAGTCTCCCTAAATCCTTATGCTATGTTTTCTTCATGTAATCCAGCTTCTCGTATTATTTGCTCAACATACAGGTTGAATAGGTAGGGTGAAAGAATACAACCTAGTTGCACACCTTTCTTAATTTTAAACTTTTCAGTGTTCCCATGTTCTGTTCAAACAACTGCCCATATATATTGTATATATTCTCTCTCTCTCTCACACATATATGGGATCTTGATGTGGTGCTGGCCGTAGGACAAGCACTTGACCTCAAGGTCAGATTAAATTGCAAGGTTAGCAGTTGAAACTCACCAATTGCACAGGGTCGTTATGAGTTGGAACCAACTTGAAGGCACTTAACAACAACAACATATATTCATACTTTTAAATTTTTATTTTTATGAAACAAGTAATAACCATAGTATAAGAACAGTAAACAAATAGATGCTGAGTTGCATCCCTGAAGTTTAATTATTCATTTGTATAATCAATTCTTACCTATATTTAAAGAATAGTTAGAATTCTGGATCTTTGAAAAATTGAGTTTGGCAAGGAATCTAGATCTGCATGAGACAAGACATTGTAACCTGCTTACCAGGTTACTCCTAGGTGACCTAACCTAAAAGTGTCAGTGAAGCAGTAGAATCAGAATTCAAAAGGATGCAGTGGCTTGGTTTGGCATGATTTATTTGTTTAGCAAAGAACCTTATTATCTTGGGTTGATAAAGAGATCATTCATAAAATTGGGACTAGTATCCTAAAACACAGATGGCTAAATGACCTGGAATTGGTAAACTTACAGTCGTATTTTAAGAGCTTGACACTCACACACACACAAAGAAGATCTCCAGTATCAGTATGACAAGAGCCAAGGGAAGGCTGAAGTCTGGGAGAGGACATATGTTTGGAGTGATTTTGGTGTTGCTATTAATTTCTGACTCATAGAGACCTTTATAAGATTTCCAAGGAGAAGTTATCCTTTAGTGCCAAACCAGCAGTAGTTTTATATTGAAAAAATCAACAGCCTCTCTGTTGGTGGGCCAGCCAGTTGTTGTCCTCAGGTTCTGGGAACCTGAAAGACCTAGAAAGATGTAGCTATATTTCAGAGTTATTTTTTGTGGCTTTTTGAAAGATATGGTCGAAGTAACCTTTTAAGCATTTAAACTAATAGGTGCTCCTGACGACACTTAACAACAATTAGTTAGTACTTATTTTATTATTTACTATAACATATATGTTGTTGTTGTTGTTAAATGCCATCGAGTCAGTTCCAACTCATAGCGACGCTGTATAGGGTTCCTAGGAGTGGATGGTGAGTTTGATCTGCTGACCTTGCAATTCAAATGACCTTGAGGTCCAGTGCTCATCCTACAGCACTACACCAGGACTCCATAACATATATAATACATAGAAAATTACAGAACAAACAAACAATAAAAAACAACACATACCATGTTAGTGTTTCTTAGCCATTTTTCCACACTATTAAAGGGAGTCTTTCAGGCAATTGATTTTTCCTTTAGCAATCATCTTCTGGGAGTGCAGTGGCTCAGTAATATAAGTACTGGACTTTGAATTGCAAGATTTGGCCCTTTGAATCCACCAACCACCCCATGGGAGAAAAATAAGACTTTCTGTTCCTGTATTGATTTACAGCCATGAAAAGCTTACACAGGGTGTGGTCCTGTGGGTTAATGCACCAGACTGCAAAGCCATTAGAAATGCAAGGTCGGCAGTTCAAGCTCACCAGCTGATCCTCGGAAACCCTACACAGGATCCCTATGGGTCGGAATCGACTCGATGGCATGTAACAACAACAATAGCAACAGTGAGTCAGAACTGACTCAATGACACTTAACAACAACCATTCCCTATTAAATATTAAAGCCATATATATACTGGATATATGTTTATGGATTGTGGCATTTTGGAGAGCTGCATATCATTGTCAGTTTTTTGCCTCTCCCCAGAATAAATTTCCACTCCCTTATGGTCAATATCCACAGCTCATCTGTCAGTTTGTTGTACTATGGTGGCTTGTGTGTTGCTGTGATGCATAAGCTATGTCACCAGTATTTTAAATACCAGAAGGGTCACTTATGGAGGGTAGTTTTCAGCAAAGCTTCCATAGTAAACAGACTAAGAAGGAGAGGCAGACGTTTCTGAAGGGATAGCCACTGAAAAGCTTCTGAATAGTATGGAAACAGTGTCTAGTATAGAAGCTGGAAGATAAGCCACTCAAGTTGGAAGGCACTAAAAATATAACTGGGGAAGAGCTGCCTTTTCCTCAGCATAGAGATAATTTTAACGACATTCTTGGAGCAAAGCTTTCAAGACCTTCATTTGCTGATGCCATATAACTCAAATTTAGAAGAAATGGCTGAAAATATCCATTAATAATCAGAATGTGGAAAGTAGAAATATTAACATAGGAAAATTGGAAGTAGTCAAAAATGAAATGGAATGCATAAAGTTCAATATCCTAGGCATCATTATTGTGATTGTCAAGTGCCATCAAGTTTGTTCTGAATCATAGTGAACCTATAGGATTTCTGAGAAGTGGCAGGTGGGTTTGAGCTGCTGACATTGTGGTTAATAGTTCAGTGCTTACTCTGTATTATTAATTATTATTAATTATTAAAAACACCATGCCAGGACCTCATCCTAGGCATCAGTGAGCTGAAATAGAGAGGTCTTCACCATTTTGAATTAGACAATCATTGGTTTGCTATGATTGTTGTTGTTGTTAAGTGCCGTTGTGTCGACTCTGACCCATAGCAACCCTGTAAAGGGCTTCCAAGGAGCAACTGGTGAGCTTGAACCACCGACCTTGCAGTTCAAACAACTTTGCAGTCTGACACATTAGACCACAGCGCCACACCAGGACTCCAGTTTGCTATGATAGGAACTACATATTAAAGAGGAATTGCATAGCATTGCTTTCATCATCAAACATAGCATTTCAAGATCTATTTGGAAGTACAATGATGTCTGTGATAAAATAATACTCATATGCCCACAAGGAAGATCAGTTAATAAGACTGTAATTCAAATTTATGTACCAACTATTAAGCCAGTGATAATAATATTGAAGAATTCTGCCAACTTCTTTCAGAAATTGATCAGGCATGCAATCAAGATTCATTGATGATTACTGGTGATTGGAATTTGAAATTTGAAAATCAAGAGGAAGAATTGTTAGCTGGAAAATATGTTTTTGGTGATAGAAATGTGCTGGAGATTGTATGATAGAATTTCAAGACCAGTGAGTTACTCATTGCAAATGCCATTTTCCAACAACAAAAAAAGGACACTTTTAAAAATATTTGGATCTCACCAGATAGAATACACAAGAATCACATTAACTACATCTTTCAAAATGTGGAAAAACTCAATATCATCAGCTAAAACAAGGCCGGGGGCCAACTGTGGAACAGATTAAAAATATTCCCAGCCAAAATATATCCTTGAGAATATTCCACCTACATTTAAAAACTCCTTCAAAAATAGAATTGATGCATTAGATATTGATGGCTGAATACCAGAGGAGCTGTGAAATGACATCTAGTATATGATACATGAAGAAAGCAAAAGGTCATTTAAAAGACAGGAAGGAAAGAAAGAAAAGTTGTTAGAATACACTGTTGCTTGCTCTTCAGTGCAGAGATTCTAGAGTACATGGAAGAAATGATGAAATAAAAAGTTTGAATAGAAAATTTCAAAGGGCAGCTGGAGAAGACAAAGTTAAATATAATGAAATGTGCAAAGAGCTGATGTTAGAAAACCAAAACGGAAGAACACTCTCAGCATTTCTCAAACTGCAAGAACTGAAGAAAATGTTTACACCTCAGGTTACAATATCTAAAGATCCTGGTGTGAGATTGTGGGTTAAGGCACTGCACTGCAAAGTTGGTTTGAACCACAAGATTGGTGGTTCAAGCTAACCTGCTACTTTTCTGAAACCCAATACAGGGTCACTATGGGTCAGAACCAAGAAAATTGATATTTTGAGTTATGGTGTTGGAGAAGAATATTGGAAGTGCCATGGACTATGAAAAAAACAAACCAATCTGTTTTGCAAGAAGAACAGCAAGAATGTTCCTTGAAGCAAAATGTGTGCTTAACCCAATCTGTGACATTTACAATTGCATCATATTCATGTAAAAGTTGAACAACAAATAAAGAAGAAAACAGAAAAATCAATATCTTTGAGTTATTATGTTAGAGAAAAATATTATAGTACTATGGACTACCAGACAAAGTGACCCTGTATAAGGGTTCCAAAGTGTGGCTGGTGAGTTTAAACCATTTATCTTGCAGTTCAAACTGACTTTGCAGTCCAGCACATTAACCCTCTTGCAGTTCAAACTGACTTTGCAGTCCAGCACATTAACCCACAATACCACTCCAGGACTATATATAATTGCTGTTAAGGAGCTCTTGTAGCTAGTGATTAGAAATCAGGCTGCTAACCTCAAGATCAGTAGTTTGAAACTACCAGGCTTTCTGCAAGAGACAGATGAAGCTTTCTGCTCCCTTAAAGATTCACAGCCTCTGAAACCCTATACAGGGTCTCTATGAGCTGGAACTGACTCCAAAGCACACAACTACCACCACCATAGTTGCTGTTGAGAGCCATGCAGTTGGTTTGGACTCATAATAATCCTTTAAAGGGTTATTGAGAATCAACTGATGGGTTTGAACCAGTGTTTATCCTACAGTGTCACACCAGGATTCTATATATACATGTTGCTCTTGTTAAGTGCCTTCGAGTCTGTTTCAACTCACAGCAACCATGTATAGGGTTTCGAGGCATAGCTGGTGGGTTTCAACTGCTAACCTTTTGGTTCCAACTGGCCTTGTGTTATAGTACTTATCCTACAGCACCATACCCAGGACTCCCTAACTTCCTATATATATATGTGTGTGTGTGTGTGTGTGTGTGTGTGTGTGTGACAGAAAGAGAGAGAGAGAGATGGAGACAGAGAGAGAGAGAGATACAGTGCTGTAGGATAAGTACTATACCACCACAATTTATTTTAAAGGTTGGAAAAATTACTTTATGAAGCCTTAAGAAGCACTGAATATTACTAAACTGTGGTCCAGGGTTGATACAATTTACTAGTAGTTTAATTCTCAAAAAATGTTAGTATAGGTGAAACCATGAAATTTCCTAACACTTGATTTTAATACATTGCACTACTTTTCTAAAGCAAATAATCCATATTTACATTAGATGAAGTATTATGCAAAATCTGGCATCAAATATATTTTATGTATATATTTACATAGAACCAAGATTATATGATCTGGGAAACGTCATATATCTCAACAGCAATACTAGAGTGCAGACTTTGAGAATGGGATTTATAAATGCTTTCAAAGCATGGGATTTGAAGAAGGATCAGACATTTTGCTTACAAAGCCTCATTTTTTTCTCAAGACTGAAGTCTAAGTCATAACTTCCACAGGAGACAAAAAAAACAAAGCTTTTCTTGCTTTGACTGTTCATCTGCATCAGAAAGTACAATATCCTTGAGATCGGAGCAATGCAATCAGAATGGAATGAATCAGATTCTCCCAAAGGAAGATTGGTTGTTGCTTAATTATGCCTCCTGCCCTGGTCATCAAGTATAAACTTTACATTTCCCAACCTAATGTTTGGCAGCACCAAGACATTTCAGTAATGGTTCATCGTGAACATAACATTCTCCATCTTCATAAAATAACCTCATTTCCCATTGAATTTCCTTCTCCTTCCTTTTCCCGGGCTTCTGCTCTTTGTTTTTCTTCTAGTCTGTGTTTTGCTTCAGTTGCTGCATCGATGTCTCTAATTTTTAAGTTGAAAGTCACATTCTTCCAAAGACAGCTGGACTCATACTCATTTTGATCCTCCAACTTCTGCATTTTCTTCTTGAGGATAGGCAACTTCTTGGTAACTCTAAAGACGGTATTTTCCCCTGTTGTGTATTTTGAATACATTATACCATTCCATTCCCCTTCAATTGAGCAAAAACTCTTCTCATCATTTAGTAAATTCTCATCATTTTTGGTAAAAAAAAACAAAACAAAACAAAAAATCTCAGTGGTAATTCTGTGCTTCTTGCCCCCATAGAAGGTTTGAGTGTGGAAGATAATATTTGCATGATAGCCTGTTTTGGAACAATTACTATTGCCTTCTCCTCCTAGCTCCACTCAGGACACTGTGAGGATAGACTGTCCATACCTTTGGGGAAAGTGAGAATATAAGGCCCATCATAGTCTAAACATAAGATACAGCCTTGATCTTTGTTGTGGATCCCAATTGACATCCCAAGGAATTTTAACTTGGTACATATATGAACATTAAACTGCAACTTCTCATTAAAACTCTCAGCATAAAAAGCTGAAATGGGTGGATGATAAGAAACCTGTTCAGCCACAAACTTTACAATTTTTAGAAACCCAGGGAACTGGTCCTTCTGAAACTATCACTGCATTTTCTTCGGTGTCTTTTGGTAATATTCAGTGACACTGAAAGATCTCACCCAAAATGGGGTTGTATGGGTTTTTTGGCAACTGGTCCTTTCCTCCCTGCATGAAAGGCTGAGAGGTACTGCTTCACAACCTGAACCATTCAGTCTCTGGGATCCTTCTGGTCACTAAGACTCACAAACAGGTCTGGATATGCAAAAAAAATCTGCATACATTTCTAAAAGAAATCTTCTTTGAAGAATAAATGTTGGAAGATCTACTTTAGTCAGATCCATCCCAAGCCTAACCGGGGACACGATATGCATGCTAATGCTCCTGTGCTCTTCTACTGGCCCTTCCTCTCCTTCATCATTTCTATCATCAGGGGAATTGAAAAGGTCAGCATCATTTGTTCCATTGGATAAGGATGAGTTAAGTGATTCTGTGGTGTCTAGGCTCTTTAGAATATTTGCTGAGCTGCTTGCTGTGTGTCAAAACTAGGCCGATCCGGAAGAATCTATTAAGTGCTTTGGGGATGAGCAACTTTGATGGAATTCATCAGCATCATAGAATTCATCCTCACTGCTAGAATAAGAGAACTCTGGGACTGTGTCTGGAAACAAGTTGACATGGCTTGGAGAAGTCAGACTGCTACTAAGTGATGAGTGCCCACTGCCTGTACTATTTGGTGTTGGAGTCTGATAATGTCCCAGGGAGGCTATTACAGGTACCACTGGGAGGGAGGATGGACGCTGCTCTGACTTACATAACTGAACAGGTTCTGGAGGTAAGACAGTCTAAGAAGGCATTGTGCTGATCACAGGTTCCAAGGGACTCAGGTTGATATATTGCATCTACATGATTAATAGTACTTTTAGCAATCTGCAGCAATACAATACAGTGTTTAATTGATTCTACCAGGCTATTTGTTGTCTCTTTGAGAGTTTCAATTTTCTTTCTATTTTCATCATCTTTGCAGTTTTGAAACTTATTATTAAAATGCTTTAATTGTTCTACCCAGATTTGTATATCAGCATCAGCTTCTCTATCAAAGTCTTGGACACTATGGTTTTGCAGCTTTTTTCTTGTGAGGTTGAGAGGTACAAGAGTTGGTCTGGCTGAGCCCTCCCTGCAGGTGTGGGAGGCAGGTCCTCTCCATGAATGATCAGAAGAGCCCAGCTAAGGTTAAGGTTAGTCTCCTCAGGGACCCATCTGTGTGCCAGCCTGGGCCCCTCTTGTTGTTGTTGTTGTTGTTAAACCTCGGAGCAAGCAGTTGTGTCTTAAGGGAAAAGAAATTGGAACTCAATACTCCTCAATTTCTTTCCCACCAGCACCAAAGCTGGGCTCTCAGGAGACCAGAAAAAGACCATGTGCTTTCTAAGGTTAGGCATGCTTGGGGCCCTTCCCCGTGGGGATCCTTTCTGTTGGGGTATGGCAAGGCTACGATCTGACCAACCCTTTTCTCGGCCCCCCAGCCACATCAAGGTTTTCATTGTTTCTACTTTCCTGGAACCTTCTGTGCTAAAACATCACTGGAATCCTGCCCCCAACTTCTGAGCAGATCATCCTCTCTGGCCCTATCTCAGTATTGCTCTGTTGGGCCATACTTGATCACTACGTGGCTCCCACCACACAGCCAGACCCCAACTTGCTTGTCTTCTTATGGGGTCCTGAGTATGAGCTTCCAGCCCTGTACTTTGCCTGCCCTTGGCTAGTCATTCTGCTTCCCAGTCACCACACTACTCTGAGGACCACACTGATATCCATCCAGCCAGTTACAGCCTTGTAAATCAAGAAGGTGCTGCCTCCCATACTCTCCATAGCCATTTTTGTCACCTGTCCCATCACACCTGGCCTGAGGAATCAAAGCTTCCAGAGATTTTTCCACCTTTTGCTTACCTGAACTCAGTCTCCTCCATGCCCAACCACCCTCACATGCTCTTCCTGCTGCTGAGTGGACAGAAACCTTTGTGCTGCTTTTTTGAGATTCCACCTTTCATGGCCAGCTGCAGACCTGGGCTTTCTGTACAGGTTCCCGGCCTCTGGCACCACAGGGTTCTGTCCACTGACTTCATCCTATGTGCACAGGTGCTTTGTACTATAAATTGCACTTTACCATCTACATTGTAATAATGGACAAAGTGTGTCCTGGGGGAGATGATTGCTCTCTGAAGAAAACCCGAGTTCTATCAGACTGTCCTTTAGGGTGAAGAAGGGCTGTTCTCAGATAATAGTAGATCTCATCACTCTGAACAGGGGCAGTTAGTGATGTCCATGGCTTACTGGGGGCTTTGCATTTATATTATGTATTATTATTACTACTTTCCCTACCTGTTTTCTGTACATACTATTTGGCACAGAGACATAGCAGTCCAATTTCTATTTAATCCCAGGAGAGAGGAAATGTGGCTTGGATGTGAGATGACATCACCCTGTGGGGGACCTAGGCTGTTATTGACGTGAATGGTTTATTATGCAAATAATAAATGCCTGATGACATCACAATAAAAAAACAAAACAATGATATATACATACATGCACATGTAGTACTGCTGGTGGTGGTTGTGTGCCATGGAGTCAGTTCCAACTCATGGTAACTCTAATTAGGGTTTATGAAACGGTAAATCTTTATGGGAACAGTAAATCTTAGCTTTCTCCAACAAAGTGGCTGGTAGATTCAAACTGCTAACCTTCCAGCAGTTCTCAGCCCAGTTTATAATCCACCATATCACATAACAACAACAACAATGCTACAAGGGTATGTGAGTCCTGGTGTGATTCTGTAGCATCAGCCTGGACTTCTAACCAGAGAGCTGGTGGTTAAAACCCACAAGCAGATCCTTGGAAATCCTATGCAGGATCTCTATGAATCGGAAAAGATTCAATGGCACTTAACAATACATACACACACACACACACACACACACACATATATATATATGTTGTTGTTGTTGTTAGGTGCCATGGAGTTGGAACTGACTCATAGCAACCCTATGCACAGCAGAACAAAACACTGTACGATTCTGGGCCAACCTCAGTATTGTTGCCACACTTGAGTCCATCGTTGCTGTCACTTGGCCAATCCATCATGTTGGGGGTCTTCCTCTTTTTCTCTGACCCTCCACCTTACCAAACATGATATCCTTCTCGAGTGACTGGTCCCTCCTGAAAGTATGTCTGAAGTATGAGAGACGAAGTTTGCCATCTTGGACTCCAAGGAACACTCGGACTGTACTTCTTCCAACACAGATCTGTTGATTCTATGGCATTTGAAATGTTGAAATATTGTTAGATAGCTTCCAGCATCACAGTAACAATGAAAGCCACAACACTACTATAAACTGATGGTCATTGGTATAAGGGAATCAACTGTGATCCTCAAAAATATGTGTCAACTTGCCTATTCTATGATTCCCTATTATGTAATGACATAATGTGGCAATTATATGGTGACTCCCAAAATATTATCTGATATGATAACAAATTGGAGTATTAAAGTTGGACTGCAATACCTTAATTCCCATCACAGCCCTAATCCAATGTAATGGAGTTTCAGAGGGATGTAGCCTACAACACATTTTACCTTACAAAAGATAAAGGAGAGATAACTGAACAGAGAAGGAATAAACCTACTACCACCAAGAAAGAAGAGCCTGGAATGGAGCATATCCTTTGGTCTTGGGGTATCTGAATTGTGATGACCTCAGGCCCTGGAAAAGACTGATGCCAAGATCTATGGAAATCTCAAGGAATAGTGGGTTTATAGATGCTGCAGAGCCGGCACTCCGAATTTGAATTTCTAGCCTCCTAAACTGCGAGAGAATAAATTCTGTTTGTTAAAACTATCCTCTTTTGGTATTTTTTCATAGCAGCACTAGATAACTAAGATATTACATAGGTATTTTTGACTTTGGAAAAATTAGTAAATATTTGTAAAGTAATATATTCTCTACCATACTACAAGGAAAGTTTCTTCATGAACTTATCAGAAATAATTCTTCTACTCTACCAGGGTTATAAATTTTTGTTTATTTTTCTCATACTATCCCCATGAGGAGCAGCATAATGGCTCCACACAATAAGCACTGAATTGCAAAACACAGGGTCTGAGGTTCGAGGCCACTAGTTACTCCTCAAGACAATATATTTCTCTAATATCTTATATACTCACTGTTGCTGTTGCTATTAAGTGCCTTCAAGTTGGTTCTAACTCTTAGTCACTGTGTATTGGATTTCCAAGGAATAGTTTGTGGATTTGAACTGATGACCTTGTGGCTAGCCCACCAGGCTTATTCTACAGTACCATACCAGGATTCCGGAGTAAAATATTGGAGCCCTTTGAAACAGTATATTTCTATGTGGCTCCATAGGTTAATGTGCTGGACTGCAAGGCTGGTTTGAACTGCAAGGTTGGTGGTTCAAGCTCACCAGCTGCTCCCTGGAAACCTTACATAGTGTTGCTATGAGTTGAAACTGACTCAACAGTGCTTAACAATAGCAACATCTACCTTAATTGCTTTTCTTGAGCAGAAATACTGTTCACTTTGAATAATTTGAAATATTTGAACTTATTTTGCTTCTAATGCTACTCATAATTTCCCATTGCTCTGCTGGCAATGAGCAACACACTCTTACATCTAGATTTTCTGTCACTGTTTTTGGATACTTTTGTTTCAAGGACTGCTTCATTACAAAAGCATGAAACTCACATATTTGAGTCTGCATTGTTTTATTCCTCAAAAATAAATTTCTCTCTGTTATTTATCTGTTTTTGTTTTTTCTTTTCACCATAATCCTTTAGGTATCTGTATCACCTGCTGGTTTAGCTTTTATTCAGGAATTTTTGTATTTTATGTTTCAAAATTTAGGTTTTATTTTTACTATGACGGTTGCTCTGTCACATTTCCCATTTATATTGTTGTTGTTATGTGCCTTCTAGTCAGTTCTGACTCATAGCGACCCTATGTAGGGTTTCCAAAGAGCAGCTGGTGTCAGAGTCTTTTCTAACATCCATTTTTGTCTTTTTCTACCCTCTTGTCTTCTCAATGACCTTCTGCTTTCTTCCTATATGATGTTCTTGATGTCATCCACAACTCTTCTGGTCTTTGGTCTTTAGTGTCTAATGCATCAAATCTGTACTTCATATGGTCTCTAAATTCAGGTGGGATATAATAAAGGTCATATTTTGGCTCTTGTGGACTTGTCATTTTCTTAAGCTTTAGCATGATTTTGCGTATGAGCAATTGATGGCATATACCCATTTTTGTTCATCAAGATGATAAAAATCCATGTCTTTTTCTAGGGACATGAAGACTCAAGACTTTTCTGTGACTTCCAAATGCATCACCTTGTAAGTAAGCCCTTGTTGTTGTTGTTGTTATGTGCCGTCGAGTCGGTTCGGACCCATAGTGACCCTGTACAGGGTTTCCGAGGCTGTAAATCTTTACGGGAGCAGAACGCCTCATCTTTCTCCCGTGGAACAGCTGGTAGTTTTGAACTGTTGGCTTTAAGGTTCGCATCCTGATTCGTAACCACTACGCTACCAGAACTCCTTAAGTAAGCCCTTAGTAAACGCCTATATCACCATCCTGGAGTCCTGCTGTGGCACTGTGGGGTAACATGCTGGACTGAAAGGCCACTTTGAACCACAAGGTTGGAGGTTCAAGCTAATGAGCTACTCCTCAGAAACCTATACAGGGTCACTGTGGGTTGGAACCTACTCAATGACAGTTAACAACAACCAACACCACCCTGGAGCTGCCAATTTCATTCTTTGGTCTCTCTTCCCCTCCATATTTATGGCAAATTTAGAGTTCTTAATCTGTTCCCAAACAATTAGCAAGCCAGTCAAGAGACCAAACATATGGCTGATAGGGTAGAAACTCCAGGAGCAAGCAACCTCCATGCATGATGATTTCTTCCATTTATAGGGGAAAAATCAAGGGACAAGGTATTACCCATCTCTCAGGAAGAACCTAGGGTTGACCTGTGATCATATAATGAAAATCTTGCCCATATTCATATGCTGGAGGAAATCCTGGGATAGCAAAGACAACTACTTGAGTATGCGATCACCCTGAAAATGTAGTTACGTCCTTGTCCATGGGCTCAGGTGTCCCCAGTTCTCACCACACTTTGGATCAACCAGCCCTTCGTCTTTTCTCCCTCATCTGCAGGTCAACAGGAGTCTATGGAACATGGTTGGACTCAGCCCATTTTTTTCATTGCTGCCTTTCCCCCTCTTCCACTCACCAGTAGACCAGTGTGGTTGTCAACAAGTTTACATGCCTGCTTATGTGTTCCCTTTTAGTTTCAGTCTTAGAAGGGGGGTTTTCCTGAAGAAACTTGATTGCTTGCCTTAATGGGTTTTTCCT
>NW_006408602.1:12772052-12773030 GCF_000296735.1 Chrysochloris asiatica | reverse complement strand
TTGCATTCCCACCAGAAATGTAAGAGGGTCCCAGTCTCTTCACATCCCTGCGAGCATTTATTATCATCTGCATTTTTGAACTTTGCTGTTATTGCTGGTATGAGATCATATCTCATTGTTGTTTTATTTGCATCTTTCTAATGGCGAATGATCGTGAACGTTTCTTCATATGTTTGTTGGCTGCTCGAATGTCTTCTTTGGTAAAGTATCTGTTCATGTCCTGTGCCCATTTTTTTAATTGAGTTACTTGTCTTTGTCTTGTAGAGGTAGTGTAGTTTCCTATAGATTTTAGAAATTAGTCCCTTGTCTGATATTTCATTGCAAAAGATTTTTTCCCCTTCTGTGGGCTTCCTTTTTTACTCTTTTGGTGAAATCTTTTGATGCAGATAAGTTTCTAATTTTTAGGTTCTCCCAGTCATCTATTTTGTCTTATGAATTTGTTCTTAGAGTTTTGTTCTGTTCTTGACTCTTCCATTTGTCAATTGAGCTCTGGGTGGTACTGCCAGATATGTCAATCTCTGGTTGATGTCTGTTCTTGTTGTGTCTCAGTCCACAGAACTCCCTCTAGGATTTTTTGCAGCACAGGGTTGGGTTTGGCAAAATCTGTTACCTTCTGTTTATCCTGGAGTGTTTTGATAACACCGCCATGTTTGATTGGCAGCTTTACCAGATAAAGGATTCTTTGTTGGAAGTTGTTGTTCTGTTGTTGTTGTTGTCTTTTCCTTTCAGGGTTTTATATATTTCACCCCATTGCCTTCTTGCCTGCATAGTTTCTGCTGAGAGAGCCAAGCTTAAACTGACTTACTTGCCTTTGTATGTAATGCTTCTCTTTTCCCTAGCTGCTCTCAGGATTCTTTCCTTATCTTTGATTTTAGAGAGCTTGATTATGATGTCTTGGTGATTTTCTTTTGGTGTCTATCCTTCCTGAGGTTCATTGAGCTTCTTGAATGCTTATCTTTATCTTTTCAGGATGTTAGA
>NW_006408602.1:12770836-12771280 GCF_000296735.1 Chrysochloris asiatica | reverse complement strand
ATGTGTTTTGTTTTGTTTTCTTATGCTTTCTGATTGCCTCCAGGTAGATGTGATCAGGATAGGCTTTCCTATTAATTCTCCTTATTACTCAACTCAGAGTAACTGTCACAGGTGTTGTCTGCCTACCTGGTGTATGGCATTGATAATTGTTCTTGCCTGGATTGTGGGATTCTATAGGGTGTGATTGTAGTTTGACTATATGACAGAAATTGCTGTCTCTTTGTGGGTAATATAGGGAGAGAAATAGCCCTATAAAGGTAAAGAGGGGACCAAAAAACAAACAGCAACAGCAAAAAAGACGGATTGAATAAAGTAGTCTGTAATAGTAGAAAAGAAAGAAAAGGAGAAAAAGAATGTGTAGCCTAATATGAGTTTGACTTTAATATCCTCTTTCAGCTTCTTGCCTTCAAGGCTGCCTGAGAAATTTCAAGATGCCACTGTTGG
>NW_006408602.1:12769082-12770190 GCF_000296735.1 Chrysochloris asiatica | reverse complement strand
TGCCCAAGATGGAGGCTCTGGGCCGCTAACCCTGGCATATTCAAATGCACAAGATTTCTTGCTTCCACTACAAATTCCACCTGCTATAAGCCTTCAAACATTTTGAATATTCCTATATCCTGGTGTGGTGCTGTGGGTTAATGTGTCAGACTAGAAAGCCATTTGAACTGCAAGGTGGGCGGTTCAAGCTCACCAGCTGCTCCTTGGAAACACTTACAGGGTTGCTATGGTTCAGAACTGACTTGACAGCACTTTATAACAATAACATATATGTGGTTCAGAGTTTTGCAACTGTCCCGTGAACCTGCTTCATCCAGTATTCTGTGTTATTGCTGACAAAAATCCTCACTGCACTTCTACCCTGTCTGCCATAAAGCCCCGTCTCACTGATCTGTAGTAGTTTTGACTAAGATCTATCAAATAGTACAATAAGTCTAGTTAAATGTCAAAGAGAGTGATGTGTTTTCCTAAAGACAAATGTCTAAGACCAGTATCTGTGCCAATTTGTTTATTTCAGTTAATTATTTTGAAGACTGGGATCCTAATAAAATATGGGGCTTTATAGATTTTTACAACAAACTTTGATTTCAAGGTTTAACATAAAATCATTTCCACATAATTGTTTCTATTGACCCTTTTATGATAATCTTCACAAATAGCAGTGATTGGATTAATGCTTCACTTTTATTTTCATGACTTATGAAACAACTCCTCCCTCCTCTACAACACACATACACACACAAAACAAATGTATGGACAAAAAATAATTTACCTCTACCCTACCTATAGTTAATCATATATATGGAGGCCTTGAATGGTGCTTTGGGATAATGCACTAAACCAAAAGGTCGATTTTAACTACAAGGTCTATGGTTCAAATTCGCCAGCCACTCCTTGGAAACCCTATACAGTGTTTTTATGAGCTGGAACCAACTCAATGGCATTTAACAACAACAACAACAACATTAAACTATTAGTGACTAGTTTTTAGTGGACTGTATTGACTGTTGTGGCATCCTGGTATGGTGCTACAAGATAAGCACCTGCCCATAAGGTCAGTTTGAACTGCAAGGTTGGTGGTTCAAATTCACCAGTCAGTCTTAGAAAC
>NW_006408602.1:12767675-12768697 GCF_000296735.1 Chrysochloris asiatica | reverse complement strand
CAGCCAGAGTGCTCCTTGGAGGCCAAGATGGCCAAATTTCATATCTCATATTTCGGACATATTGTCAGGAGGGAACCAGTCAGGAGGGAGAAAGGTATATTTGGTAAGGTGGAGGGTCAGGGAAAAAGAGGAAGACCCCCAATGAGACGAATTGGCCAAGTGGCAGCATCGATGAACTCAAGCGTGACAACAGTATTGAGGTTGGTCCAGGATGGGACAGTGTTTCGTTCTGCTGTGCATAAGGTCGCTATGGGTCTGTACTGACTTGATGGCACCTAACAACAACAACAACAAACTCAAGACATTTCAAAGAAAATTGTTATTATTGTTGGGTGTCTAAAGTCAGCTCTGATTCAGAGGAGAACAGGAGGAAACAAAGTCAAGTGCTGCACCATCCTCAAAATTATTGTTAAGTTTAGGCCATCACTATTGCCAATGTACCAGTCCATCTCCTTGACAGTCTTACTTTTTCTCACTGAACTTCCACATTACCAAACATGATATAGTTTGTCATGATTTATACAGTCAAAAAGTTTTGCCTAGTCAATAAAGCACAAGTACACATCTTTCTAATATTCTTTGCTTTTTTTCATCAAGATCCACCTGATGTAAGCAGTGAAATCACTTAGCCCACACCTTCTTCTGAATCTCCCTTGAATTTTTTGCAATTACCTGTCAATGCACTGTTACAACCACTTTTGAATTATCATAGGAAAAAATTTACTTGTATGTGATATTAATGATGTTGTTCAATGATTTCCACATTACATTGGGTCACCTCTCTTTTAAATGGGCACACATATGGATCTCTCCCAACCAGTTAGCCAAGGAGTTATCTTCTAAATTTGTTGGCATAGATGAGTGAGTGCCTCCAGTGCTGTATCAGTTTGTTGATAGATAACATTTTGTATTCGGTCACTCCCAGAGCCTTGTTTTCCTTGCCAACACTGTCAGTTCAACTTGGTCCACTTCCTTCAGTACCACTGGTTCTTGGTCATATACTACCTTTTAAAAAATTTTTT
>NW_006408602.1:12744652-12745466 GCF_000296735.1 Chrysochloris asiatica | reverse complement strand
AGTTCTGCCAGCATCATCTGTTGAAGAGACTATCACTTCCCTATGAGATATATTTAGGTATTTTGTCAAAAATCATTTGGCTGTATGTAGATGAGTTAATTTCTGGATTCTTGATTTTGTTCCATTGATATATGTATCTTTCATTGTACCAGGACCAAGCTATTTTGACCACTGTAGCCCTGTAGTAAATTTTGACATCGGGGAATGAGAGGCCTCCAACCTTATTCTTCTTCTTAAGCAGTGCATTGCTTATCATGGGTCTCATTCCTTTCCATATAAAGTTTGTAATTGTTTCTCCATCTTTTTGAAGAATGTTGTTGGAATCTGGATTGGGATTGCATTATATGTGTAAATTGCTTTGGGCAGTATTGACATTCTCACAATGTTAAGTCTTCCTATCCAGGAGCTTGGTACATTCTTCCACTTTTGTAGGTCTCTTTTGGTTTCTTGTAGTAGTGTTTTGTAGTTTTCTTTGTAAAAGTCATGTGTTTCTCTGGAGAGATTTCATCCTTTGGATGGCTATTGTAAATTGTATTGCTTTCCTAATATCCTTTACAACGCTGTCATTTTTG
Organism: Chrysochloris asiatica; assembly: GCF_000296735.1. Taxonomy (NCBI): domain Eukaryota; kingdom Metazoa; phylum Chordata; class Mammalia; order Afrosoricida; family Chrysochloridae; genus Chrysochloris; species Chrysochloris asiatica. The sequence continues at coordinate 12,744,894 of NW_006408602.1, read as the reverse complement.
GTATAGAGGAATCCAACTGATTTTTGTTAATATTCTTTGAGGTTGCCTTATAGTCCATTAACTTTTCTCTCCATTTAGTGCAGTCTAGTTTATCCTGTAATCTACCTGACCTATCACCATGTGGATATCTGTTCCTACGTATTTACCTTCTTTTACATTGTAATTGTTTTGATCATAGACTGACCACCCAGATTCTCTGAGTTTGTCCTTATAGTTTTGTTTTCTTCTCAACTCTTCCTTCT
>NW_006408602.1:12732839-12742332 GCF_000296735.1 Chrysochloris asiatica | reverse complement strand
TATTAATATCAATAATTTTACTAAATATACCTGTGACTTTTCTGTTTTCAATTTTATGAATTTTGTAAAAGAGTACTTATTATAACATATTTGTGCTTCTAATTGGATGACTTGAATATTCAGTAAAATGTAGGACATGAAATTTTAAACATCCTAGGAAGAGATAAACTATAAAACCTAATTCAGTAAGAAAGAGGAAATGTGAATATACATTTAAAAAAATAAGGTTTAATTAGAAATCAAATTATCTAAAAGGAAAAGTGTTGGAATGAGTGACTTTGTAATTTTTACCAAACAATTAAAAGTAGTTAATACCAAGTCCTCACAAAATCTTCAAGGAAAAAAAAAAAAGTACAATATCTACTAATTCTGTAAAATCACACTGAAGTAAACAACACATCAGGAGAAAAGAGACTACAGATATGCATCTATTTGAATACGCAGTCATAATTCTTGAAAAAACACTAGCAAACTAAAGCCAGCAAGATATAAAAATGGGTCACTATGACCAAGTGGGATTTATTTTAAGAATGTATGGTTAGTTTAATACCTGAAAGTCAACAGATTTGTATCATAGAAAACTAGTGCTGCTATAACAGAAATCCCTCAAGTGAATGGCTTTAACAAACAGAAATTTATTTTCTCACAGTTTAGAAGGTTAGAATTCAGAGTACTGAGTGGCAAAAAGTCACTGTCTCCTTTCTGGTTTGTAGATCCTGTGTTCCTTGGAGACCATCATGTGTCTTGACACTATTGTTCCCTGGATCTAGGACTTTCACATTTCAGGGATCCCAGGTTCAAAGGCGGCACTCCATTCCTTGCTTTTTAATCTTGGTGTTAGATGCTCCTTTCTTCTCTGCTCATAGCTCTCTCCTGTAAAATAAAAGGTGTTGCATACCACATTCTTGGGAATCTCCTGTACATAAGATCAGGTTCATAGTGGGATTAAGGATGATGAATCTCGGTGTGCTGCTGTAGGTTAATGCACTGTATAGCCAAGTCAGTTTGAAACACAAGGTCTGTGGTTCAAGCTCACCATCTGCTCCTTGGAAACCTCATACAGGGTCGCTATGGGTCAGAACTGACTTTACGACACTTAACAACAACATTCTGCTGTTAATCCTCTTATTGGCTGCTTACATCAGATCACATCCTTTGGGATTATCACATAACTGCCAAACCACTCACAATCACATTCTATCCAAGTTGACACACATTTTGGGAGAAGACAATTCAATTGAAGACATATAATGTCTCCTAAATGGACTCTTTTGCATTGCCTCACAGGATAAGCATTGGACTGCCAACTGTAAGATCAGTGGTTCAAACCCACCAACTACTTCTCAGAAACCCTAAGTTTTCTATAAGTGGGAACCAACTTAACAGCACTTAAAAAAAACAACATCACTAAATAACAGACAAAAATTTCATGATAATCTTAATAGATAAAAAGCAAGTGTTTGATAAAACACAACATGTTTATGATAAATATGCACAACAGATGGGGAATTTAAGTAACATTCTCAGCCATATAAAGGACATTTACAAACAAACTAACAATAACAACAAAAGGAAACACACACACACACACATACAATGAGCATTAGACTTATTTGTGAAAGAATGATGTTTTCCAGCAAATCAGGGACAATATACAAATGGTTACTTTTATCACATCTCCACAAAAATATACTGGAAGTTTTAAGCAGAACAATCATACATATAAATTGTAACAACAGATACTTGGAAAGGAAAGAATAAAGCTATCTCTTTTCGTCTTCTTCTCTTATCTCCTCTTTTCTCCTCCTTTTTATCAACCTACCTTCCCTTCTCCAACATTCTCTTTCCCTCCTATCTATCTTTCTTTCTTTCTCCCCACTCACCTTCTTTCCTTCTTTTTCTCTTTTAATTTCTTACTCCTCTTCTTTCCTTTTCCTACATGTCTCAATTTTGTTACAGGATAATGTGAATTTTCTTGTACTCCTTTCCTCTAATCTGTACAATAATTTCTGTATTTTGTTTTTGATTTTTTCTTAAATCTACAATTAAGTTAACCAGTGAACTTGTCTGTGTCAGAAGAACTTCATGGGAAGTATTTTAATGAGAATTCTTATTCTTTTTTTTTAACAGAACTAGGTCTATTCCAATTTCATTTTTCTCATTTCACTTTTTTCCTTTGAGTTATTAAGCAATATTTTTACATTATTATAATTGTAAAACAATGTGTAGAAGTACAATGCTATCAGTGATAGGAAAATACCCATTTGCCTCTTAGGAAGTTCAGTTAATATGATGGTGGTGGTAGTTATGTGCTGTGGAGTTGGTTCCTACTTATAGCAACCTTTCATAGGTTTTTTTGAGGCTGTAAATCATTAAGAGAGCAGAAAACCTCATCTTTTTCTCATGGAACAGCTGGTAGTTTTGAACTGCTGACCTTGAGGTTAGCAGTACGACTCACAACCACTAAGCTGCCAGAGCTCCTTTTAGTTAATATGACTATCATTCAAATGTATGCACTAAACATTAATGAAGTAAAAAGGGAATTTAAGTTTTTTTTTCCCTTTTGAAACATTTTATTGTGAATTCATAGAAGATTTACAGAGCAAACCTCATACTTTGTTTCATCTCAATGATTGGAATCAACTCAATGTAACAATAGTTATTCCACATCTTCTTGTGGTTCCTATTACATTCCACCCACCTTCTCAATGCTTCTGAACTTCGTCCCCAGGTAAATGTTGCCGTTTTGTTCCAGAATGGTTGACAATTCCATGATGAGCATGCCTCAACATATGTCTATCTGCTGTTTGGTTTAAAATTGGGATAGGAATGCAAGTTCAGTTTCAGACCTGAAGGGTGGCTGAGGGCCATAGAATGGGTTCCTTCAGTCTCTTTCTGACTAGTAAGTTGAGTCTTTTTTTTTAAATTTGAGCTTTGTTCCATGTTGTCTCCTACTCCTTCTATGAAATTATCCTCAGAGAAGGTGGTAGTGGCACGATCTAGTTCTTTTGGTCTCAGAATTATGGAGACTGATGTTCACGTACTCCATTAGTCCATTGGACTAACTGATTCTATACATCTTCAATTTTCGTCACTCTTCTTCTTCTGCACATGAAGAGACCAATAACTACACCTTAAATGGCTGTTTACAAGCTTTTAAAGTACCACCGATTAGGATTTAGAACGTTTTATTTAGGGATTTTTATGCAATTGCATTTCAATGAAAAGAAATAAATCCCCACCACCAGACTGACCAATAAACAACACCCACATAAATGGAGAAAGTATTGAAGTGGTCAAAGACTTCATTTTGCTTGGATCAACCATCAACACTCATGGAAGCAGCAGTCAAGAAATCAAATGATATATTGTATTAGGAAAACATGCTGCACAAGACCTTTTAAAAGTATTGAAGAACAAAGATATCAGTTTGAGGACTAAGGTGAGACTGACTCATGCCATGGTATCTTCAATAACCTCATATGCACGTGAAAGTTGGACAGTGAATCAGGACACTTAGATCATAGACTGAGTTATAGTGTTGGAGGAGAATATTAAAACCACCATGGAATGGTCCTTGGAAGCCAGGGTGGGCAAATGTTATCTTTCATACTTAGACATATTATCAGGAGGGACCAGTCACTGGAGAAGGATATCATGTTTAGTAAAGTGGAGGGCTGTAGAAAAAAGGAAGGTCCCAAATGAGATGGACCTGTGGCAGCAGCGATGGGCTAAAGCATAGCAATGATTGTGAGATTGGCCCAGGACGAGGCAGTGTTTTGTTCTATTGCACACAGGATCAATATGACTTGGTAACAACTCAATGGAACCTAACAAAAACACCAGAGAATGCTCAGCCATTCAAAGTCAAAAAGCCAACATTTACCTAATGAATGGAAATAACCACAGGAAGGAAGTGGGATAACTATTGCTACATGGAGGGGATTACAACCATTGAGATTAAAGGAAGTTTATGATTTGTTGAATGTAAAATTGAAGTTATGCTATGTAAACATTCGCTCAATTCACAATAAAAAAATTTTTAAATAAAGAAAGGAATCCAACAACATATTACCTTAGGCAAATATACTACAAAAGACCTCTTTAAAGTATTAAAAATTGAAGATATCACCTTGAAAACAAAGCTGTTCCTGTCCCTCACCATGGTGTTTTTAGTCACCTGTAAAACTGGATAATGTATAAGGGAGACGGAAAAAGAACTGATGCATTTGAGTGATGGTTTTAGTGTAGAATATTAAATACTCCATGGACTGCCAGAAGAATGAACACGTCTGTCTGGAAAAAGTACAGATTTCCTTGAAGGGAGGATGGTGAGACTTTGTCTTACATATTTTGTTCAAACTATAAGGAGGGACCTATCTTTTGAGACACACATCATGCTTGGTAAAGTAGAGATTATGTAAAAATGAAGCAGTGGCTAGTATTGGCTCAACACTGCAAGGATGGTGTGAATGGCACAGGATCAGGCAATATTTTGTTCCATTGTGCTTGATTTCACTATGAGTTGGAACATGCTTATGAGAAACTAACAACAACACTGAAGAATTGTGAGATTTTGAGATTGGCCCAGGACCAGGCAATGTAAAGTTGTTCATGACTTTTTTATTAGCCCTTTAAATTTTCTTAACTTTTGTTGTTGTTAAGTTCCCTAGAGTTGGTTCTGGCTCAACCTATATAGCGACCTGTATAGGTTTTCCAAGGAACTGTAAATCATTATGGAAGCAGAAAGTCTCATCTTTCTCCCATGGAGTCTCTGGTAGGCTGGAACTGCTGACCTTGTGGTTCACAGTTCAATATGTTCTCCAATTCCTATAATTAATGATGTTTTTTATTTTGCTTCTGATATTGGTAATTTCACACTTATCTAAATCATCACTTAAGTATTGTTCAATCTAATTAAACTTTTCAAAGAACCAATTTAATTTATGTTGTCTAAAACAAAATCTTTATATTGCATTTGAATGCCACCAGGGCTGCTCTAATGGCACCCCAATGTCCTATGAATTTTAACATGTAAAAACTATAAACAGCTAAATTTAATGGCCAAATAAGATGTGAGAGTTGGGAGACATCCCATGAGGACCTCCATGTTTTATAGGTGAATGTAAGTGTCTATGTTACTGTCAACTATATACAAGATCACATAAGGGCATATGACCTTGGAAAGTTGAAAAGCAAATTTGTTTGTTGTTGTTGTATAAATTTTGGTCACGTAGACAAAACTTTGAATGTGTTTACCATTATTGACAATACATGTTCACTGAGTTTCCTTGTTACTATATATTACTTTGGAGGTTGGTGGTTCAGTGGGTAAATTACTGGGCAGCTAAATAAAAGGTTGGTGGTTCAAACCCACCAGCCATTTCCTTTGGAGAAAAATATGTTAGACTGCTTCCATATAGATTTGCAGCCTAGGAGGTGGGGCTTGATGGTGGATAGGGAGAGGTGCAGTAAAGTTCGTTGTCTGCAATACCACAGAATACCAGACGAAGCAGAGTCAGGGAAGATCTTCAAAATTATGAACCACATAGGTAGGAATATTTTAAAAGTTTGAAGGCTTATAGTTATTCGAACTTGTAGCGGGAAAGAAATCCCGTACTTTTGAATCTGCCGGGCTCGGTGGCCCAGAGACGACAACTTGGGCGAGACCCAATGTGAAGACCAAGCAGGGGAACAGACCCACATGGAATAATGCCACGGGAACCTAGGAGCAAAAGTGGACAATACTCTAATATGCTTTATCAGTTTTGCTTTGCTCTGATTTTCTTTTTCTTTTTTGGTATCTGTTCACAGGCCACCCACTGTTTGCACACCTCCATTCTAGTGACTAGAGGGGGTGCCTGAGCTAGTGGACGCACCCCATCCCCACCACTGGTGGGTTCTTCTGCCACGCATGTGCACAGATACTCAGCCCAAGAGCCAGCCCTGAATTAAATTAACAGAAGAGTCGAGAACAGAACAAAACTATAAGAACAAACTCAGAGAATCTGGGAGGTCAGTCTATGATCAAAACAATTACAATGTACATGAAGGTAAACACGTAGGAACAGAGATCCAGATGGTGAGAAGGTCAGTTAGATTACAGGATAAAATAGACTGTACTAAATGGAGGGGAAAAGTAATGGAATATAAGGTAATCTCAAAGAAAATTAACACTACATAACATACCAAGAAAATGAAAATCTAAGAAGAACATGGAAACATTAAACTATGAGAAAACTCACAAGAAAGAGCACATAAAGCATGAATTCAGCAAAAAAAGACACACAAACAAAGAAAGCAGCAACACCACAAAAAAACCCACAAACATAACAGCAGCAATTAATCCAAATCTATCGATAATTAGGAGTCCTGGTGTGGCACTGTGGTCTAATGCGTCAGAATACAAAGTTGTTTGAACTGCAAGGTCAGTGGTTCAAGCTCACCAGCTGCTCCTTGGAAACCCTATACAGGGTTGCTATGGGTCAGAGTCGACTCAATGGCACTTAACAATAACAACAGTTGATAATTACACTGAATGTATATGGCTTAAATGCACCAGTTAAGAGACTGAGGGTGGCAGAATGGATAAGAAAATGAGGTCCTTCAATATGCTTCTGCAAGAGACACATTTTACACACAGAGACAAAAACAGATTAAAAATCAAAGGATGGAAAAAAATATACCAAGCTAATTGCAATAAAAAACAAACAGGAGTGGCAGTATGAATTTATGATAAAATAAACTCTTAGGCAAAATACATCATAAAAGATTTACACCCTTGGAAACTCTATTTGACACTTCTACACTATCTTAGAAGGAACCCTGGTAGTGTAGAGTGTTGAGCATTGGACTGCTATCCACAAAGTCAGTAATTAGAATTCACCTGTAGCTCAGTGAGAAAAAGGTGAGACTTTCTGTTCCCATAAAGATTAACAACCTTAGAAACCTGATACAGGGTCATTATGAGTGAGAACCAACTAGACAGTATAACACCATCATCACTTCTACCATCATCACCACCACTACCACCACCACCACCACTCTGTCCTAGATGGTTTTTATGAGTCAGAATTGACTTGACTGCAATGGATTTATATTTTATCCTTGCTCTCAGGGATACAAAAAAGTTCTTCCCATTATTTCATAACAATGTGAAATTATTATATAATGTGAAATGCATTATATGTGACTTCTGTCACAGCTGGGTATTAATTTCGTTCATCATCATAGTCAGATTGTTAGAGTTTATCTGCAGTAGACAGGTTGTAAATGAAACTGACTGATCCTGTGAGAATGATAGCAAGAGGAGAAATAGAAATTGGATATACTGAAAGGTGAAGGTTAGAATAAATTGTATTGTCTTTTAAACATCACTGCAAAAAACAAGTAGTGGTCTATCTCATTGGATGCTTCCTTTGACAAATAATTATTATTGATTATTATTTATTCTCTCAGTATCAAATGGATGACTATATTTTTAGCATTTATCTTTATCATAAAAAAATTCTAAATTTAATGAAACTTTAAGTGTGTTTTTACTTAGGAAGCAGATTAACAAGCAATTTTAATGCAAGGACTCAAGCAAATATTTTCTAACATGAACTAAAGAAGAAGCTCTTTTTAAATTGTGTATTTCTTTCTTTTGTGTCATATACTTTAAAGATTGCAAGTGCTAATCCTGCTAGATTTCCATTAGCATTTCAATTAATGGCTTGCATCAATAGAAAAGCAGAGCGTTTGGTTATCCTGCTATTTGTAAAACAACACTAAAAATAAAAGATATTGGATTCAAACATTTCTGAGCTAAAATTAAGCACTTGTCAACGAAATATTGGCAAAAAACTACTTTAAAATTTCTGGCACAAAGCTGCACCCACATTGTCTTCTATAAACTACAGCTTGTGAGCATTTAAGAATTCACAGGAGATCTAATCTGCTGAAAAATTTTTCTAGTTATGTATAATACTTTTCTGTAAAATTGCATATTATTCTTCCCTGTTCTATGTTCTTTCACATCCTTCACATTTTCCATCATGTAGTAAACTTTTTATTTCCTTTTTAGAAATAAACTTTTCATTTTAGTATACTTTTAGATTTACAAAGCAAATGAAGATAGTACAGAGAATGAGCGCATATGAGGGCAAGTCAAAAGACAGTGCTACAAAACCATGGAAAGCTTTATTAAACAAAAATATCAAAATGTGAAGCTGTTGTTTCATGACATATTCTCCATGTAGGCGTAAATAATTGTAATAGTGGTGTTTCCATCTAACACCTTCCTGAAGAATCTGCATTCTTTTACTTACATCACATAAAAACAACAATTTGGCATACTTGAGGGAGTAAAATTATATTCTTTTTAAATGTTCTCTGAGTTTTGGGAACAAATTTTCACACTGGAGTTCTTATAAGACATCTCTTGCTACTCTTGAAGAATGAACAGGTGCACTATTGTTAAGAAAAAAATTCCTCAGCACAATTTTCCTGTCCTATTTTCTCACCATTTTGGTTTTCAATATTCTCAGTTTCTTCCTAATAAGCCCTCATGATCATAATGAATTTTTAGGGAAAACCTATCAATATTACTCCTTTATAATCCAAAATTATAGTCTCCTTATGAGCTAACCTCTCTGCCTTTACTTTAACTGGCTAAGCTAGCCCCTTGGAAGGACCATTTTTTAGAGGCTCCCTAATAAGATTCAAAAGAGTCATAGTAGCAGAGTGGGTTGCTAATTGGACTGCAAACTGCAAGATTAGCAGTTCGAATGTAGCAGCCATTGTATATGCTTTCTGAGACTGTGAACCTTTTTGGGAGCAGAAAGCCTCGTCTTTCTCCCATGGTGTGAATGGTGAGTTTGGCACTGTGCTCCTATTTATCACAAAAAATGCATCCATATTATCATTACCCAAAATCACAATGGAGTGACAATCCAGGATAAGCACTGGACTGCTAACTAAAAGGTCAGTTGCTCAATCATACCAGCTCCTCCTGAAAATCCTATAGAGGGTCGCTATGAGTCAGAACTGAATTGATGGCACTTAACAATAACAACAGCAGTAAAGTCATAATATGAGATTTCTATTTTAATTTAATTTTCCTTAGACATACATAATATCTTTTTTCCTACCTGAGATCCCATATTGATGCCATATTACTTTCCTTCATCAAATTTTCTTAGATTCCTCTTAGTTATGACAATTTTTCTTTCTTGTTTTTGATATCCTTGATAGCTTGAGGGTGTACTAGTCAGTTATATTGATGAATGTACCTTAATTAGGATTTTTCTTTTTTTATTTTTATAAAATTGTTATTGTTAGTGTTAGGTACCCTTGAAAGAAGATAAGAGCATTGGAACACCAAAGGCTAGAAAGTAAAAAGAAATGCATCAACATTGTTTGTTGTTGTTGTCAGGTGCCATCGAGTCGGAACCGACTCATAGCGACCCCATGCACAGCAGAACAAAACAATGTCCGATCCTGGGCCAACCTC
>NW_006408602.1:12716882-12731584 GCF_000296735.1 Chrysochloris asiatica | reverse complement strand
ATTTTAAATAATAGATGCAGACATTAGATGATCAGGATTTATTTGCCTTTCACTTAGTAAGTGCATGATCTTGTTGACATTATTTAAGAATAGCTAATATAATAGATTCTATATTGAGTATTTGTACATCCTTTTTTTAAATCCTGACAAGAATATGAGATATGCACCACTCTGTCTTTGAAATTTACTTCCAATTTCCATAATTGTTTAGACTTGGGGATAATATCATGGTTGAGGACAAACAAAACAAACCAAATAGACAAATTAAAGCATAATGTAAAGCCCAAAATAATAGGAAAGAAGAAATTACCCTCCTCCATCTTTTCTTTTTTTGTTCTCTTGATTCTGGTGCCAGCTAAAGACTTCTCACTAATGACAGGTTTCTATTTGACAATCATCATTTCAAAACTGCAATGCACTTTGTCATTATTAGCATGAAATACATATTCACGTAGAAAATATGTTCTTGTTTTTATTTCTGGAATCAAGATTTCTGTGCGTGCACAAGCTATGCTAAGTTATATTCAGGCTATAGGTATAATTACACATTTCATTGTTATTGAGAATTAGCTTGTGTACACAGAACAGAAAGATAAGTGGGCATATGGCAACTATCCAGTTAATTTGATCAGCCTAGAAAATTTGATTTTCTTTGGTCTGACATTATTTGACTATCTAGACAGATCTATTTAACTGATAATAATCAAATTTCTATGTCAATCTCTGTTTAGATTTTGCTTGAGCCAAGCAAATGATTTTCTTTGCTTTGCTTCTAAGACATCGCTTAGGAATCTGAAGAAAGAATTGCCATGGAAATGCACATCAGAAAAGTAGTAAACAAAGAAGTTGCGTGGACATTTCTAAGTTAAATTAGAATATGCAAACCAAACCAACCCACTATCCTGGAGTCAATTCTGACTCAAAGTAATCCTATAGGATGGAGTAAAACTGCTCTATAGGGTTTCCAAGGCTGTAAATCATTAAGGAAGCAGACTGTTACATCTTTCTCCGCAGCAGTGATTGGTGGATTCAAACAGTCAACATTTTAGTTAAAAATTGATCTCTTAAACTTAACCAGTGTGCCAGGAGGACTCTTTAGAATATGCATATGTTATTCAAACAAACAAAGAAACCTGTCAAAGATATAAAGTGTAGGCCAATTACTGAGGCTCTGGGATCAACAGACGCACCACGATTCTAAACAGGGACCTCTGAAAAGTATCTAACTCTTTCATGAATATATTACAGCATCCACTCCAGTTTACAACGTTGACTAAGGAATTATATAGAGTCTGAAGGGAGAAGAAATTATGAGAGTAAACCATAATCTTCCAATCTTTAGGGATTAAAGGACACTAAATGAAAATGTCTTTATATTTTGCACTTCATAAAGTGCATACACCTCCAAAAACTTTTTTTTTTGTTATTTTCATGGAAATAGAGAGAATGGTCATTAAAACTATTACTGTTTGTTTTGTTTTGTTTTGTTTTTTTGTGAGAGCATTTTATGACTTTTGGGAGAGAAATATGGAAGATAACAATTTCTTCCAGAATAAACAGATACGTACCTAGATACTTGTCCTGATACTTGTTATTGAGATATTATACAAGCTAATTCTTGTGATCATCACATACTTGTGTTGTCTTTTCAAGGTGATATGTCCCAGGGATAATGATAGTGTGTACTGGTCCCTTCTCAGAGAGTCACACACTTGTATATCCTTCACTTTTGCTCATCTTTCGAAGTCACTATGGTGGTGGTGCTGACCGTGTGTTGTGGAGTTGGTTCTGACTTACAGTGACTCTGTATAGGGTTTGCAAGGCTGTAGATCTTTACGGGAGCAGAAAACCTCATGTTTCTCCCACAGAACAGCTGGTAGTTTCGGACTACTGACCTTGAGGTTAGCAGGCTGACTCATAACCGCTACAATACCAGAGCTCCTTAGTAGTCATTATATGGTCTCGAAAATAATGTGGCCTAAATCTTCATTCTAAATCTTAACACTGGATTCCTCATGACATTGCTTTAGGCCTATTAACGTATTTTCTACTTTATGAAGTTTATTCTTATGAAGCAAAAACTTCCCTTTCAAGCTTTTTACCTGATCTGTGATTTCAAAATTCTCTCAGCTGACTAGAATGTACAATGAATTAAAGGAAAACTGACCAATCCTAACCTTTCCTGAATAAATTGATTTCTTTGGTAGAACAGATGGAGAGTTACTTAAAAGGGAAGGCAAGGAAATAAAACATATAATATTTCAAGAGACTATCCCAACACCATGATTTTACAGATGAGAAAACTAAGATTCACACGTGTTTTGCCTATGATCATTGACACAGAAAATGGAAAGACCAGATTTTGTTATAATTGGTTGAAGTTCATAAAAAGGTCTTTAATGAAATAGTCTATTTCATCTCACAGAGAAATGTACTTTACTTGATAAATGTTGAGCCTGTGTTCTTCTTTTGAGGGTAAATGAAAATTAAATTAATACTGGAAGATGTTTATAGGATAGCAATTAGTGTATACCATAGGCTATGAAAAATTTGAGAGTAGTAAAACTCATAGCTTAGGTGGTTGGTGAAATTGTGAAGGATATGTGGCATGTTAATAGAAGGGCAAACTAGGTAATTGGATAAATGCAATTTCATATTTAGTGGTGTTCAGATACTAGATTTTAATCATGGGATGCAATTGGGTTGGTAAAGGCAGAAACAACAACAAAAATAGTGAAAAGAGTGGAAAATTTGTCTTGTATGTAGACAATGAATAACATATCATTCATCTCAAAGGAAAGTGATTTTTTATTATAAGAGGTAGAGAGAAGCATAATTATAGTTGGATTTTGAAACAGAATTAGAAGTGGTAGAATGTTGAAATGAAACTTCCTGACAGGGTGAACATTTAAGAAGTAATAGGATTATCCCAAGCAGAAGATGATGGTTTATACTTGAAATAATTCAAGGGCAAGTAGTGATATGAAGCAAAAAAGGTTTGATCAAGATGTATTTAGTAGGACATAATGACTGATGGAATTAGAGATTGTATGTGAAAACATCTGATACCTGGCACATAATAACCATTCAACAATGTCCAATCTCCCTTCTCCTGCAATCTATGTTGGATTGACTTTAACATAGAAATAACTCAGACCTCTCTGCCATAGAAGTTATGTCACTGTAAGCCCTAAAGCAACTGGTATTTGGTGTGAAGGTCTTTTACTGTCAAGAAAAAGAAAATTATGTTCATGTACAGGTTTTCTTATATATGTACATGTTACATATGTCTATCATTTCATACAGTTATATAAATATCTATTCAAGTCATATTAGTTACAAACACTGCCAGTGTTACATCTGCAAATTTAGAATATTAAAAAGCATTAGGGCATCAAATTAGTTTACACTTACTACTTGCAAGAATAGTAAAAGCTGCCAGTGCTGATATTTTCATACTCCAGCATTATGTAAATTAAAGCAGAGTAGTATTTATAGTCATACACATTAATAATATCCAGCAAGAAAAACCAATTGTGGTTCTTTGCTAACTCTCATTCCCACTCTGCATTCTCTATGCTTGATTTTTCACCTGAATATATAGTGGTTTTAATGGCTTAAATTGTCATTTTTAAGTGCCATTGAGTCAGTTCCAACTCATAGCAACCCTATGCAAAATAGAAAGAAATACTGCCCAGTCCTATGCCATCCTAACAATTGTTACATTTGAGCCCATTGTTGTTGCCAAAACATTGACCCGTCTCATTGGGTGTCTTCTTTTTCATTAACCATTCACTTTACCAAGTATGATATCATTTTTCTGGGACTGATCCCTTTTGATAACGTGTCCAAATTACAAGATACAAAGTCTTGCCATCCTGACTTCTATGGAGCATTCTGATTGTAATTCTTCTAACACAAATTTATTTGTTCTTCTGGCAGTCCATGGCACTTTAAAAATTCTTCTCCAACACCATAATTCAAATATCAGTTTTTTTAAGGTCTTCCTTATTAATTACCTAACTCTCATATAACTATGAGGATATTGAAAATAAGATGACTTGAGTCAGGTGTACTTTGTCGTCAAACAAAAATTTTTGGTCTTTAGCACTTTAAAGAGGTCTTTTGCAGCACATTTGCAATATACTATACATCATTTGATTTATTGATTGCTTCTCTCATATGTGCTGATTTTGGGTCCAAGCAAAAGAAAGCATTTTAAAATTCAATCTTTCTCCATTTATCATATTATTTATTAATCCAGTTGTGAGACTTTTAGTTTCTCTTACACTGAGGTGCAATCTAGACTGGAGACTATAGTTTTTTATTTTCATCAGTAATTAATTTAAGTTGTCTTTATTTTCACTAAAGCAAGATTGTATCATCCACATATCACTGACTGTTAATGAGTCTTCTGCCAATCCTGATGCTAGGTTCTTGTTCATATAATCCATGTTTTTAAATTATTTGTTCAGACTACAAACAGAATAAATATGATGAAAGGATACAACCCTGGTGCATATCTTTTATAATTTTAAATCATTCAATATCCCCTTGTTCCGTTCTCACAATTGCCATATCTTGTTCTGTTCTCATAATTGTCACATCTTGGCCTATGTACAGGTTCCTCATGAGCACAATTAAGTATTTTGGTATGCTCATTCTTGGCAATGTTGTATTGTTTGTCATGATCTACACAGTGGAAAGCCTTCGCATAGTCAATAGCTCACAAGTAAACATCTTTTTGGTATTCTCTGCTTTTAGTTAACATCCATCTAATGTTAACAATAATATCTGGTGTTTCAAGTTCTCTTCTGAATCTGGATTGAACTTTTGGCAGTTCTCAGCTGATGTAATGTTGCAAAAGTTTTTCAATTATCTTCTGAAAAGTGTACTTGCCTGTGATATTAATGCTATTGTTAGATGATTTCCACATTCTAATGGGCCACTTGTCTTTGGAATGGGCACAAAAATGGACCTTTTCCAATTGGTTGGCCAGGTAGTTGTCTTCCAAATTTCTTGAGTGCCTTTAGGGCTTCGTCTTTTTGTTGAAAGATTTCAATTGTATTCCATCAATTCATGCAACCTGGTTTTTGCCAATGCTTTCAGTGCAGCTTGAAAATCTTGCTTCGGTACTAATTACTCTTGATGTTATGCTGCTTCTTAAAATAGTTGAACATCGACCATTTCTTTTTGGTACAGTGAATCTGTGTGTTGCTTCTATCTTCTTTAGATGTTTTCTATTTCATTTAATATTTTACTCATAGAATACTACAATATTGGAAGTCAAGGCTTGAATAATTTCTTCAGTTCTTACAATTTGAACAATGCTAAACATGTTATCTTCTGGTGTTTAAACTGTGGGTCTTTGCACATTTCATTATAATATTAGACTTTGTCTTCTTAAGATGCCTTTGAAATGTTTGTTCAGCTCTTTCACCTCCTCATTTTCCTCCTCATTCATTTTAGAGTCTCTGTACTCAGCAGCATATTTCAGAGTCTCTTCTGACATACATTGTGGTCTTTTCCTTCTTTCCAGTATTATTAATGATTTTTTGCACTCTTTCTGTATGATGCTTTTGATGTTGTACCACAAATCTTATGTTCTTCCATTTTTAGTGTCTAATCATCGAATATCTTCTTGATATGGTATCTACATTCATGTGGGATATATATAAGGGCATATTTTGGCTCTCATGACCTTGTTTTAATTTTCTTCAGCTTCAGGCTGAACTTGCATATACATAATTGGTGGTCAGTTCCACAATCAACCCTTGCCTTGTTTTGTTTGAAGATACTGAATTTCTCCATTCTCTTTTCACACAGAGGAAGTCAATTTGATTCCTATATATTCCATCTGGTGAAGTCCATGTGTATTGTAGTTTCTTATGTTGTTTCAAAAAGGTATTGGGAGTGAATATGTCATTGGTCTTGCAAGATTCTATCATTTGATCTCCAGCATTATTTCCATCACTAATGCCATGTTTTCCAACTACCAATCCTTTCTCTTTCTTTCTAATTTTCACATTCCAATCACTATTAATTATCAATACATTTTGATTGCAGTTTTGATCAATTTCAGACTAAAGAAGTTGGTAGAATTATTCAATTTCTTCATCACTGGCTTTAGTAGTCAGTGCATAAATTTGAACAACAGTAGTCATAACTAGTCTTCCCTTTAGGTATATGGATATCATCTTATCATAGGCAGCACTGTTCTTTAAGATAGATCCTAAAAGGCTCTTTTTTACAATGCATCTGATGCCATTCCTCTTCAATTTGTCTTCCTTGGCATAATAAACCATATGAGTATCTGATTCAGAATGGTCCATACCAGTCCATTACAACTCACTAATGCCTAGAATAGCAATCTTTATGTGTTGCATTTCACTTTTGACAATTTCTTATTTTCATGCTTCATACATTGTATGTTCTAATTATTAATGGATACTTGAAGCTGCTTCTCCTTATTTTGAGTTGTGTCCCATCAGCAAATGAAGCTTCCTAAAGCTTTGCTTCATTTCAGTCATTATGTTCAATTGTACTTTGAGAAGACAGCTCATCCTGAATTTAATTTTGAGTGTCTTCCATCCTGGAGAACTCCAATTTTGATACTATATCTAACAATGATCTGCTGTTGTTCATAATGCTTTTATTTTATGGTGCTATACCTTATAATGTTCTACTGCTATTCATAAGGGTTTCTATTTAAATATTTAATAAATGAGTAAATTTAAAACAAGAGTACCTCAGTTGTGCAAATGGTTAAGTCTGGACTACTATTTGAAAGACTATTGCTCAAATCCACCCTTAAGTGCTGGTGATCTGTTTCCAAAAAGTCACAGCCTTGAAAACCATATGGAGTAATTCTGTTTTGCATAAATGGGGCTGTCATGAATCAGAACAGACTCAGACTACACTAAAAAAAAAGTAACAAACAAAAATCCACATGAAGAATGATTCTATGTGTTTTCAGATTTTCCATATAAAGTTTTTTTGTTTTCCCACCACAGCTTTTTAAAAATATAATTATCATGCAATTAACCATCTATATTTGAAATATGCCAGCTAGTTTGACTTAATCATAATTAAAATCCAAATAATATATATAGCATTACTCTCAAAACACTTTTCATCACCATTTATTTTATTGTTTTGCAAATGTTTTTCAAAATGACTACTATTTCCACTAAAAATGCACAGAGTGATAAATTTCAAAAGATGTTTAAGGCAAGAATATTGCTTGTACAGTACTCTATTATTCAACAGCATTTTAGCTCATTATAAGTTTAAGCACTGGACTGCAAGTTTGGTTTGAACTGCAAGGTCAGAGGTTTAAATCCATCAGCTGCTCCTCAGAAACCCTATACAGAGTAGCTATGAATTGGAACCAACTCAATGGCACTTAATAACAACAACATAACTTTATAAGTACCGTTTATAACTTAAAAGAGTCTCTGAGTTTTTTTCCCAATACATCTCAATTTCAGTATGTGTGTGAGTATATGTCGTATTAGCATATGGACAGTATTATTTTTTATTACACTTTTTTTTAATGAGAAGAGTTTAGATTAGGATTATATTCCAAGTCATTATATTAACTAAGAACAAAACAGAAAACTTCTGTAAAATTATTTTGAAAAGATTACTCAAATAGCATTAAAGTAATACTTTACAATTAAACACAAAGCTAAACAAGAAAACATGTTTTTTTTTTTAGCTTAGAGAAGCTAAGATATAAATATCTATTTAACAATTTATTTATAATCTCTTTATACATTATCTCTCTATCAGATTTATCTTCTATCTTAACCCAATTATCATTCTATTTAATTATACCAAAAATATAATAGCATATACAGAAACCATCTCTCTTCATGGGAGTCTTTCATTTTTCTATTGTTGAAAATTAAAAAAAAAAACAAAAAAACAAAACCTGTTGGTAATAAAGTGAAAGTTTACAGAGCAGGTGGTTAGTTTTCACTAAGAAAATCGTACACATCATTAAATCTCAACGATTGCAATGCCCTCAATATAGTATTACTTATCCCACCTACTCCATATGTTTCTTGTTTCCATTTCCTGTTTCTTAACCCTTCTGAATTTTGTGTTCTATAAATGCTGTCTTTTTTTTTTTATCTTGAATGGTTGACCATTCGATGATGTGTATACATCACTAGTATTGCTATCCTCCCATATACCTATTATTTAGCTGAAAATTGAATCAAGGAGACTGAGTTCAATTCCAGATCTAAGGGTCATAATATTGGGCTTCCACCCATTTCTACCAGACCATTAAGCCTATTATTGTTTTTGTTGTTGTTTGATGATTTTGTGTTTTGTTCTACATTTCCTTTGACTATTCAGGATCTTCTAATGTGATCCCTTTCAGACAGTAGTTGGGCACCATCTACTTATGATTACAGAGTAATACAGATTATATATTAGCTTGTTGGACTAACCATTTTCAAGCATCTTCAATTTTTGTAACTCTTCTTTCCTCAGACATACCAATTGTTGTATATTACATGGACCCTCATGAGCTTTAAGATCCAGTCACTCCTCACTAAAGTAGGATATAGAACATTGTCATTGTGGACTATGCTGTGTCAACTCACCATGGTACCTCTGACACTGTAGTTCTCTCCATACCCAGCAAAACATTCCTTCAGTGTTTGGTAAAGCCAAAAGAAGTATTCATAATTTTACTCCCTACATATACAGGGTTGCTATGGGTTAGAAGAGACTCAATAGCACGTAACAAAAACAATATAATATTAGAAAGAGTGTGTGTGGCTCAATGTGATAAGCATTGAGCTGTGAATGATAAAGTCCATGGTTCAAGCCCACCATCTGCTCCACAGGAGAAAGATGAGGTTTTCTGCTCCCCTGACAATTTAAAGCCTCAAAAATCCTATACAGGGTTGTGATGAATCTGAACTGACTCAAAAGCACTTAACAACAGCAAGAACAACATGATGCTAAAAAAAAAAAAAAACTCTGGTAGTGTAGTGGGTTATGAGTGGAGCTGCTAAGCAAAAGGCTACATGTTCGAAACCACCAGTCACTCCAAGAGAGAAAGATCAGGCTTCCTGATCCCATAAAAATTTACAGCCTTGGAAACATGTATAGAGTTGCTATAGTCAGAACTGACCTGGTGACACACAACCAATTACCATGATATTAATTAACAATATCATTAATATCACATAAAAGTAAAATGTGAAGTTCCAGTAGTACATCAATAGGGACCTACCAGATATTCAAGCCAGATTCAGAGGAGGATTTGAAACTAGGGATATCATAACTGACCTCAGATAGACCTTGGCTGAAAGCAGAAAATATCAGAAACATGTTTATGTGTGCTGTATTGAGTATGTAAAGGCATTTGTTTGTGTGGACCATAACCAAACTATGAATAACTTTGTGAAGAGTGGATGTTCTAGAACAGTTAATTGTGTTCTTGAGGATTATTCTATCTATATGTTGAGTAAATATTCTCAGAAACTGGATTTTATAAAGAATAAGTGTCATCAGGATTGGAGGAAGAAATATTAAGAACCTGTGATTTGGAGATGGCACAACCTTGCGAATAGAATTTGCCATTTTTAGTGATGCGGATCAAAGATTATAGCCTCCAGTACGGATTGCACCTCAATGCAAAGGAAAAAAAAAAAACAACACAGAAAATATTCGCAACCAGACCAATAAATAACACCATGATAAATGGAGAAAAGATTGAAGTTATAAAGACTTCATTTTGCTTGCATCTACAATCGACACTCATTGAAGCAGCAGTCAAGAAATCAAGGGACTTTAAATAAATCTGCTGTAAAAGGGCTCTTTATATTGTCAAAGAGCCAAAGTGTCAGTTGGAGGACTAAGGCATGCCTGACCCAAGTCATAGTATTTGTAATTGCCTTATATGTATTGGAAGTAGAACAATGAATATGGAAGACCTCAGAAGAACGGGTGTATGTGCATCATATTGTTGGTTAATACTACTGAAAATATCCTAGACTGCCAGAAGAACAAACAAATTTGTGTTGAAAGAAGTACAGCCAGAACATTCTGATGTATTTAATTATCCTCACTTACATCTTCTCCATCTTTTTCTGTTTTAAATTTACCACTGATTTGCTGTTTTTTAATCTTTTCAAAGAACCAACTTGGAAGAGTATATAGTGAGCTGCTTTCTTTAGGATTTGGGACATACTGTATGGAGGAACCGGTCCCTGAAGAAGGACATCACATTTGGTAAAGTGGAGGATTGGTGAAAAAGAGAAAGACCCCCAACCAGATGGATTGACATAGTAACAGCAACAATGGTCTCAAACACAAAAAACAATTGTAATGGTGCAGGACCAAATATTGTCACTGTGAGTTGCAACTGACAGCACCTAAGTATACCGTTGACTAATGGTCACGAGCATTTTTTAATATGCTCACTGCCTGAATATTCTTCACTGCCTGAATATTTTCTTTGGTGAAGTGTCTGTTCATGTCCTCTGCTCATTTTTTAGTTGGATAATTTGTCTTGTTGAGATGTTGGAGTTTTCTATAGATATTATATGTGAAGTAATATGCCACTGCCAAAATATTTTCCCAATCTCTGGGTTTTCTCTTTACTTTTTTGTTGATATCTTGTAATGCAAGTGTACAATTTTTAAGAGCCTCCTGTTATTTAGCTTTCCTTCTGCTGCTTTTGAGTTTTCAGTTATATTTTATAATGATATGCCACTTAGACCCTAAGTTTGTGACTATTTTTCCATTGGTATTCTTTATAGTTCTAGATTTTACATTTGAGTTCATTTTGATGTGTTTAGGACCTTTGTGAAAAATTAGCTGACTATAAATGTTTGAATTTACTACTCTGTATTCGAGGCTGCTTCACTGATCTATG
This sequence comes from Chrysochloris asiatica, assembly GCF_000296735.1. Taxonomy (NCBI): domain Eukaryota; kingdom Metazoa; phylum Chordata; class Mammalia; order Afrosoricida; family Chrysochloridae; genus Chrysochloris; species Chrysochloris asiatica. The sequence goes on along the minus strand of NW_006408602.1, from coordinate 12,720,681 downwards.
TGTCGTTAGTTGTACCATACCAGGTTATTTTGACTACTGTGACTGTGTAGTAGGTTTTGAAATCAGGAACTAAGAGGTTTTCTATACTGTCCTCCTTTGGTAGTGCTTTGATTATCCAGATTCTCTTTCCTTTCCATATAAACTTAGTGAGTCATTTTTTTCATCTCTTTAAAGAATGATGTTGGAATCTAAATAGGATTACAATCATATCTATACATCAATTTGAGTAATATAAATATTTTCACAATGCTAACTCTTCCCATTCATGTGCATACTATATTCTTCCATCTATGGAGCTCTGGTAGCGTAGTGGTTACGAATCGGGCTGCGAACCATAAGGCCAGCAGTTCGAAACTACCAGCCGTTCTGCAGGAGAAAGATGAGGCTTTCTGCTCCCGTAAGGATTTACAGCCTCGGAAACCCTGTGCAGGGTCGCTATGGGTCGGAACAGACTCGAAGGCACTTAACAACAACAACAACAATGTAGTTCTGTTTTGATTTCTTGTAGTAATGTATTGGAGTTTTCTTTGTATAGATCTTTGTTTATCTGGTTAAATTTATTCTTAAGTGTTTCTTCTTTGGTTAGCTATTATAAATGGTATTGTTTTCCTTATTTCATTTTCAGAACTCTCTTTACTAATGTAAATGAATACGATTGATTTTTGTGTCTTGTACCCTGCCACATTGCTGAATCTATCAGTGAGTTCCAATAATTTTCTTGCTGAGCTTTTGGGATTTTCTATTAATAGAATCATATCAGTGTAGTGGTAACAAATCGGGCTGCGAACCACAATGTCAGCCGTTCGAAATTACCAGCTGTTCCGTGGGAGAAAGACTAGGCTTTCTGCTCCTGTAAAAATTTACAGCCTCGGAAACCCTGTATAGGGTCGCTATGAGTCAGAACTGACTCCAAGGCACATAACAACAACAACATCATCTGAAAATAGAACAAGCTTTATTTCTTTTTTGTCAACTTTGATTATTTAATTATCCTCACTTACATCTTCCCCATCTTTTTCTGTTTTAAATTTCTCACCAATTTGTTGATTTTTAATCTTTTCAAAGAACCATCTTCTTGTCTTGATTCTACCATTTTTTTCTGTTTTCTGTTTCATTTATTTTTGCTCTAAACTTTATTATTATTATTTTTTTCTTCTGATGGCTGTAGACTTACTTTGCTGCTCTTTTTCCAATTGTGGGAAACTGTAGGTTAAAACTACCAAATTTTTGTTAAGCAACTGAGCTCTTAGCCATTGTGCCAGAAAGGTTCCTTATCCCTGCTTCTAGTAGACAGGTGTAACACTTAGTATTAATGCACTGGACTGCAAGATTGGTTTGAACCACAGGGTCAGCAGTTCAAACTCATCAGCCGCTCCTTGGAAATCCTATACAGGGTTTTTAGGAGTCAGAATCAACTTGACGGTATATAAAAACAACTATAGTAGACAGATATCCCTGAGCTTCATGATTCAGTAGTCTTTAGATACAGTCTGTTGTCCCCTTTTGCTTATTTCTGTATAGATTATTTTTGTTTGAGTCCTGGTGTGGCATTTTAGGATATGCACTGGAGTGCTATCTGCAAATTGGATGGCTCAAGCCCATCAGCTACTCCACAAAAACCCTATATAGGATCACTATGATGCCAATTAACAACAACAAATGCCTATTCTGCTCCTTATAATTTGTTGTTGTTAAGTGCCATCAAGTTGGTTCCAAACCATAGTGACCCTGTATGGGGTTTCAGAGGAGCTACTGGTGAGCTTCAACCACTGACCTTGTGGTTCAAACTGACTTTACAGTCCAGTGCATTAGCCCACAGTGCCACACCAGGACTCTTTCTTATAATTTAGAAGCAATTAGTTTTAGGACACCCTCTCCACTGATATGACCTTATCAGAAAAGCAAAGAAAATTCTATGTCTTAACTGGATTACATCTTCAGACATACCAAAAGAAAACAAAAAATGCTGCCCAAAGAGAAAAAGACATAAGAGGTCGCTTCCATAAATATTTCAGCTTTCAAACGTTGTGAAGTGTCATCTACTTGATTCTGACTCATAGCAACTCTGTATAGGGTTTCTGAGGATCTAAATTTTTTCAGGAGCAGAAAGTCTCCTCTATTTCTGGCTGAGCAGCTGTTGAACTCAAACTGCTGACATTATGGTTAACAATCCAGTGTTTATCCAGCAGAATCACCATGCTCCCTTGGAGCAGTTCTATTCAGTTCTAAAGGGTCAATATGAATCTAAATTGACTCTACAACAATACATGTGTTTTATTGTTTTGTTTTTTCATCTATAGATGATAAGTTATTGTCATTGTTGTTAGGTTTCATTGAGTCAGTTCCAACTCATAGTGACCCAATGCACAACACAACAAAATACTGCCTGATTCTGCACCATCCTCACACTTGTTATATTTGTGCCCATTGCTGCTGCCATTGTGTCAATCCATTTTGTTGGAGGTCTTCCTGTTTTTTGTTGACCCTCCACTTTACCATACATGATGTCCTTCTCAAGGAATTGGTCCCTCCTGATAAAATGCCCGTACAAAGGAAGAAATCTAATCATCCTGACTTCTAAAGAGAATTCTTTACTTCTTCCAACACAGACTTGTTCTTCTGACCATCATTTGTACTTCTAATATTCTTTTCCAACATAATGACTCAAATGTATACATTTTGCTCAGTCTTTCATATTCACCGTCCAACTTTCACATGCATAGAAGGCTACTGAGGATAGTATGGGTTGGATCGGGTGAACTGTGATAGTTAAGGTTTTAATTTGACTGGGCCATGATTGTCAGTGGTTTGGCATTTGGTTATCCCAGTAGTTTATCCCTTTTGTGTGATTTAATACAGTGTGTTAACTCTATGATGATGAGCTATAAACACTGTAGTTAAATGTATGATGATTGGATATGAACATGAAATCAATTGAAAGGATGTTTTCTCAAGGGTGTGACCTGCTTCTAATATAATGAACACTCAGAAACACTTGCTTCCTTTTCTTTTGGGTCATGTTTCAACCTCCAGGTCTTTGGAGTTGAGCCAATGATCTGTTCTATTATTAATGTTCCTGCTTATCTGTCTGCCTGTATATCTGTCTGCCTGCTAGAACTGCCTGGCTGCCAATCATGGTTCATCTGACTGCTCTTGAGACTCTCCCATATGTACAATTGTGAGCCATTTCTTTGATATGAACTTCTTTTTATATATATGCATAAATAAGTCTTACTGGTATTGTTTCTCCAGAGAACCGAATCTAAGACATACACTTTAGTACTCAAACTGATAACTTTGCTCTTGAACACTTTAAAGAGGTCTTGTATAGATTTGTCTAATAAAATATGTCATTTGATTTCTTGACTGTTGCTTCCATGAGTGTTGATAGTTAATCCAAGCAAAATGAAGTCTGACAATTTCAATCTTCTCTCTTATTTTTTATGATGGTGCTTGTTGTTCCAGTTGTAAGTTTTTGTTTTTGTTCTTTCTTTACATTGAGATGCAAACTGTATTGAAGGCTGTGGTGTTTGCTCTTCATCAGTTAGTGTTTTAAGTACTCTTTGCTTTCAGCAAGCAGAGTTATATCATCTGCATATTGCAGTTTACTAATTAGTCTCATTTCAATCCTGATGCCACCGTCTTCTTCATATAATACAGCTTTTTGGATTATTTGTTCAACATACAGATTGGATAAGTGTGGTGAAAGGAAACAAACCTGGTGTGTAGCTTTAGTGATTTTAAATCATTTAGTATCCCCTTATTCTGTTAGAATGACTCCATCTGGGTCTATGTACAG
>NW_006408602.1:12703408-12716672 GCF_000296735.1 Chrysochloris asiatica | reverse complement strand
TGCAGTCATTTTCGAACGATCGTCAACAAAATTTTACTTGAATTCGATATTTATAATATTATTTGATGATTTCAGCATTCTACTGGATCACCTCTCTTTGAAATGGGCACAACTATGGATCTCTTCCAATCAATTGTCCAGATAAATGTCTTCCAAATTTCTTGGTATAAATGAATGAGTGCTTCAAGTACTGCTTCAATTTTTTGAAAGATTTTAATTTGTATTCCATCAATTCCCTGAGCCTTACACTTTGCCTCAGTGCACCTTGAACTTCTTCCTTCCTAGATGCATGTATAATGTAATGCACTATGAAGACATATGTAGAAATAACTATATATTTTTAGAACAAGCAAAAATTAACTTCATTTTTTTTTGCTGATTGTACCTGTTACTAATTCCCTGAGTCTATATTTATAAGATTTTTAATGTGTTCTAAAAGGATATCACTACATATCTACTTTCATATCTATTGTCCTTTGCTTTGCATTTAATAAATTATTTTTCATGCTATATTATCTACTTTTTTATTGATTCAACACAGCTTTTCATCTTTATACTGAAATCAACTTCATAATTCCTAATAAATCAAATAATGTTTTTGTTGTTGTAAAGTGCCATCAAATCAGTTCTGACTCATACTGACCCTGTATAGGGTTTCCAAGGAGCAGCTAGTGAGCTTGCACTACCGAACTGGTAGTTCAAATGGCTTTGCAGTCTGGCTCATTAACCCACAGCACCTCACTATTAGGACTTTTCCTAAATGATAGGGGAAAAAAAAAGATGAGCAATGAGAAACTTGCATTTGAGTTTTCTATTAACTATTGAGGAAAACATATTGATAAAGGTTTATCATTTAATTAATTATTTTCTGTAATTCATGTATAGGCCCTAGATGCATAAACAACAAAAAAGTATCAATTACTTTATCTGGTCTATATAAGTACTTTAAGTACATTTTGAATAATATTAGAATAAACTTCTCTTAGAAATAGACAGTTTTTGCTTGTTCTCTTCATTGTAATTTCATTATGTGAGTACTATTTACTTGGAAAATACTCAGTAATATATACAGAGACCATGCCAACAATGTTCAGAATTTTGACTTCTGATTTTTTTTTTTTTTACTTTATTGAGTATATAATTGCAAAATGTTAATGAATAGCCTTTTATTTAAAGTATTTGATATGCAAGAGGTATGTTAATAAAGTATATTTCTTTTCCAATTATTGTTTACAGTTTTCCAACTATCTAAAAAAAAAAATACCTTGAATATTAGGTTAATTTAATTTGAAGACATATGGCAGCTAAATCAAAGTCAAATAATTTATATGTATCACATGAAAAATAGATTTTTTAAAAATTGACTAAATTAAAACATCTCAGCTTCCTGACAACCTGTCATTGCTTCTCTCAAAGCAGAAACACCCATTACTTTATATGTGAAACTTTTGCTATTGCAAATCAAACTTCTATTCCTAATATCTAGAAAGTCCATTAGTCCATAGCACAGTTGTTTGTGTATTGAGAACTAATGCAATCCAAAAAAGGATTGTTGATTTGTATTAAAGTTGATTAAACTGAAAGAATTTGTGGATTAAAGATGGATGGTTTGTTATGGTCCACTAGAGCAGTCCCATAGCTCTGTTTATCTTTGCTTCAAGCTGACAATAAATTAAGATAACCTCAAACAAATATAAAGGAAAATTTAAAGAAAGACCATTTAATCACTGTATTAGCTTCAGAAGCATATCGATTCCTGGTCTGCAATCTCAGACAAATGAAGATCAGAAAGGAAAACCTATATTCTCTGAATCATTTTAGATCAATACCTTGCATACTTTGCTCTCAGTAGGAATTATCTCTGGGCTAAAGGACCAGAGTCCTGGTGTGGCTCTGTAGGATAAGCACACAATGCCAAGGTCAATTTGAATCGCAAACTCTGCAGTTCAAAATTAGCAGTTGCTCCTTGGAAACCCTATACAGGGTAGCTATGAGTTGGAACTTACTTGAAGGCACATAACAATGAGTTGGAACTTACTTGAAGGCACATAACAACAAAAGGAACAGAAATGAATTTACATTCTCTTAATGACTGCATGTGTATCAATAAGTAAGTTGAATGGCCTTTTAATTTCATAATAGATTTATCCACTAAGTGAGTTACATATATGCAAGTTTGATTTTTGTCAGTTTGATTTTTATTTTTATGCCCTCAAGTTTCATAAAGTACAGCCAGAGTGCCCTTGAGGCCAGGATGGCTAAAATTCATCTCTCATACTTCACACATATTTTCAAGAGGGACCTATCGCTGGAGAAGGATATCATGCTTGCAAGGTGGACGGTCAGAGAAAAAGAGGAAGATCTCCAGCGAGATTGATTGGCAAAGTGGCAGTATAAATGGACTCAAGTATGGCAACAATTGTGAGGTTGGCCCAGGATTGGGCAGTGTTTCATTCTGTTGAGCAAATGGTCACTATGAGTCAGTACTGATTCAATAGCACCTAACATCAACAACAAATGTTCTCTAGGGGGTTATCCATGTTACAAGGTTTTCTGAAGAGTCTTTCTTTTTTTTTTTTAATTTTCCTTGTATTGCATTGTGTTTATGTATCAAAGTTTGACTACCCATTCTTCCATTGATGGGCAATTAGTCTGGCTCCATCTTTTTGCAATTGTGAATAGTGCTGTGACGAACATCGGTGTGCATATATCTCATAGATTTGCACTTATTTCTTCTGGGTGTATACCAAGTAGAGGAATTACTGCATTAGAAGATATTTTCATTTCCAACTTTCTGAGGGACCACCATATCATTTTCCACAGTCCTACCAGAAATGTTGGAAGATCTCTGGCTCTCCATATTCTCACCAGCATTTGTTGTTTTCTATTTTTTTGAACTTCACTATTAATGCTGGAGTGAGATAATATCTCATTGTTGCTTTGATTTGCATGTCTCTAATGGTTAAGCCATTTGAACTGCAAGGTCAGTGGTTCAAGCTCATCAGTGCCTCCTCGGAAACCCTGTACAGGGTCAATATGGGTCAGAATTGACTTGACGGCACTTAACAACAACAATAACAATAATGGTTAATGATGTAGTGCTGTGGGATAATGCACTAGATTGCAAGGTCAGTTTGAACTACAGGATTTGGAGTTCAACCTCACCAGCCACTCCTTGAAAACCCTATACAAGGTTTAGCTATGAGTTAGAATGGACTCCAAGGCACTTAACAACAACAACAATAGCTAATGATTGCGAGCATTTCTTCATACATATGTTGGTTGTATGATTTTCTTCTTGGTGAAGTGTCTGTTCATATTCTGTGCCCATTTTTTTTATGGGTTGTATGTCTTTCTTGTAAAAGTGCTGTAGTTTTCTATAAGTTTAGATATTAGTACCTTTTCTGATATGTAATTGCAAAAAAAAAATTCCAGTCTGGGGGCTACATATTTGCTCTTTTGGCAAAATCTTTTGATCCATATAAATTTATAATTTTTAAGAGGTCCCAGTCATCTTTTATTTTTCTATTTATGTGGGGTTTTTTTGTAATGTTTCATAGCCTATGCATACCATATAGTAGAGCTCTTAAGTTTGTTCCTATTTTTTCATTGTTGATCTTTATAGTTCTAGGTTTTACTACAATGCAAGTTGAGTTTATCTTTGTATATGGTGTGAGATATAAGTCTCACTGCATTCTTTTGCAAATAGATTTCCAGTTTTGTCAGCACCATTTATTGAAGAAATTATCACTTCTTCATTTAATGTGTTTTGTCCCTTTGTCAAAGATCAGTTGACTTTATGTGAATGGATTTACTTCTGAGTTCTCAATTCCGTTCCATTTCTCTATGTGTCTTTCATTGTACCAATACCAGACTGTTTTGAATAATGTAGCTATCTAGGAAACTTTGAGATCAGGGAGTGAGAGGTTTCCAACTTTGTTTATCTTCTTAAGCTCTGCTCAGCTTATCCAAGGTTTCTTTCCTTTCCATATAAAACTCATGATCATTTTTTCCATCTGTTTAAATTGTGATGGAATCTGGATTGAGGCGAGTTATACCTATAAATTGCTTTGGGTAGTATTGATGCTCTTATAATGTTGTCTTCCTATCCATGAGCTGGGTCTATTCTTCCATTTTTGTAAATCGCTTGTTCTTTTTTAGTAATGTTTTGTAGTTTTATTTGTATGGGTCTTTTCCCCCTCTGGTTAGAGTAATTCCTTAGTATTTAATCTTTTCAGTGGACATTGCAAATGCTATTGTTTTCTTTTCAGAGATATCTTTATAATTATAGAGGAGTCCAACTGATTTTTGAATATTGATCTTTATTCGGCCACTTTGCTGAATCTTCCAACAAATTCCAATAATTTTCTTGCTGAGTCTTTGGTATTTTCTCTGTATAGAATGATATTATCTGTAAATAGACTTTGACTTCTCTGCCAGTTTGGATGCCTTTAACTTCCCTTTCCTGCCTTATAGCTCTGGCTAAAGTTTGCAAGATAGTATTGAAATAGGAGTGGTGATAAAGGGCTTTCTTGTTTGGTTCCTGTTTACAAAGGTAATGTTTTCAAAATTTCTCTCCATTCAGAGTAATGTTAACTTTGGATTTGAATATATGCTCTTAATTATTTTGAAGAATTTCCTTTAATTCCTAAATTGTTGAGTGTTTCTATCAAGAATGGATGTTGGATTTTGCCAAATGCCTTTTCTGCATCAATCAACATGATCATGTGGTTCTTTTCCTTTTCTAGAATTTATATGGTAAATTACACTGATTGTTTTTCTAATATTGAACCCTGGTACGGATCCCACTTTTTCATGATGTATTATTTTAAAATATGTTGTTGAATTCTATTGGCTAGGATTTTGTCGAGAATTCTTGCATCTATGTTCATAAGGGATATTGGTCTATTTTTTCCTTTTTCAGTGATGTCCTTTCCTGTGTTTTGGTATGAAGGTTATGCTTGCTTCATAAAATGTATTCATGAGTTTTCCATTCTTTTCTATGTTCTAGGATAGTTTCAGTAAAATTGGTATCAGTTCTTCACTGACTGTTTGGTAAATTTTACCAGTAAAGCCATCTAGGTCTGGACTATTTTGTTGGGAGATTTTAATGACCTGATCGATTTTGTTTTTATTGTAGTAGGTCTATTCAATATTCTCCTTCACTCTGTATTAGTTTAGGAGGTCATTTTTTTTAATAAAAATGTATTAATTTCTTCTATATTTTAAAATTTATTGGAGATCACCTCTTCATAGTATTCTGTTATTATGCCTTTAATTTCCAGTAGTTAAGCTGTAATATAATTTCATATCCATGTTTCATTTTTTTGCATACTTTCCCTCTTTTGTTAGATTTTGTTAGGTTTGTCAATTTTATTACCCCTTTCAAAGAACCAACTTCTTGTTTTGTTGATTCATTCTATTCTTTTTCTGTTTTCTAATTCATTTATTTCTGTTTATTTATTTATTTTCTTCTAGTAACTGTAGGGCTACTTTTCTGGTATCTTTCTAAATGTTGGGGATCCTGTGTTAACATGTTGATGTTTTGTGGCTTAACAAATGTTCTATGCTGGAGAATATTCCATGTACACTGTAAAATAATGTGTATTGTGCTGTTTTTGGGTTAAATGTTCTGCATAAATTTGTTAGGTCAAGTTGCTTGATTGTGTTGTTTAGTTCCTCTGTGTCTTTGTTGAGTTTCTGTGTGGTTGTTCTGTCCTTTTTTTAAAGCAGTGTATTAAAATCTACTATTATTGTAGAGGTGTCTATTTCTTTATTCAACTGTATTAGATTTTTATTTATGTATTTAGAAATGCTTTCATTGGGAGCATAGATGTTTAATGTGATTATGTCCTCTTGTTCAATTGACGTTTTAATCATAAGACAATGAATTTTGTCTCTTATGCTGATTTTTGCCTGAAAGTCTATTTTATCAGAAGTTAATATTGCCACTTCTGCCTGTTTTTAATTGCCACTAGCTTGAAATAATTTTTTCTGTCCTTTAATTTTTAATCTATGTTTGTCTTGATGTGAAAGGTGTGTTTCTTATAGACAGAATACTGATGGATCCTGTTTTCTTATCCATTCTGCTCTTCTCTGTCTCTTGGCTGGTACATTTAATCCTTTGATACTCAGCGTAATTATCAATAGGTATGAATTGATTGCAGTTATTTTGCTGTGTGTGTGTGTTTGTGTGTGTGTATTTAGTGCTATTTCTTATTGGTTTCTTTGTTCAGCATGCTTCCCTATGCTGAGCTTAATTTTTTTGTGCTTTTTCTTTTCAATATCTTCATAATTTTAATCTTTTTAATATCCCCATGGATTTTCTTTTTACCTGATTTGATGTCAAGCTGTATTCATTTTTTTTAAGATTACCCTGCAATTTATTCACTTATTCCTCTTTTAAAACAGTTTTATTTATCATGAAATCTACATAACTTCATACCTAATCAACACTTGGAATTCTGTAACTATGCTTTTCCCTCATTTTGCTTTATAGTTGTCTTCATTATAGAATGATATTTTGGATTCCCTATTTTCTGATATATAGTTTTGTTTTACTCTGGATACTTCTATATCTGGATTGAATTCTGGGTGATTTTGCCATGCATGTCAATCCTGGTAGTAGTCTACTGCTTTTGGTTCTCAGTCCAAAGTACTCTGTTTAATACTTTTTGTAAAATTGGCTTGGTTTTTTGCAAATTCCTTTCATTTTATCTTTATCTAGGGATGTTCTCATTTCACTATCATATTTGAGGGGCAGTTTGTTGGGTATATGATTTTTTTTGGAGGGGGGCAGTTTTTTTTCTTTCAGGAATTTGCATATGTTTCCCCATTGCATTTTTGTCTACATGGTTTCTGCTGAAATATCATAATGTAATCTTATTGGTTTTCCTTTGTAGGTAACATCTTGTTTTTCCTGAGCTGCTTTCAGGACTTTTTCCTTGTCTTTGATTTTGGACAGTTTAGTTATGATATATCTTGTTGATTTTCTTTTGTGATCTATCCTGTTTGGGGTTTGTTCAACTTCTCAAATGCTATTCTTCTCCTCTTTCATGATATTATGGAAATTTTCTTCCAGCTGTTCTTTGACTGTCTTTTCTGTGTTTTTCTTTTTATCTTTCTGTTCTGGAATTCTGATCACACATAGATTATTCCTTCTCACGATGTCACACATGAATCCAAGGCTTTCTTCAGATTTTTAAAATTTTTATTAATTGCTCTTCTAGGTTACTAGTATTGAGAGATTTTTCTTTAAACTTACTAAATCTGGCTTTCACAAATTCAACTCTACTCCTTTGTGCTTTCAGTGTATTGCCCATTTCTGATATCTTAGAATCAATTTTCTGTATTTCTGTTTGCAAGTTTTGTATTGTCTCCAATCTTTTATCTATTTTGTTTTATTGTTCCAGTAGCACTTTTCTGAATACTTCTTTGTTTTCCTAGAACTTTCTGTTAGTCATTTATTGTTTATTAGTGCTTTTGAATAAGCATAGCAACCCTGCAAATAGTTTCTAGGACAAGTTGGTGGGTTTGAACTGCAGACCTTGTGATTTGAAGTCCAGTGCTGATCCTAAAGCACCACACCAGGAGTCAATTGTTTTGTAGGACCTAAATATCATTCCCCTAAATTATTTTTCAGGTAGTTATAGTATACCATACCCTACAAAAACATTTTCTAGCTCTGCACTTCAATTTGAATCAGTTAGCAGCATACATTCATCAATAAAAATACAACATTACAATGTCTCAAAAGCACCTAACAATTTCTACTTCCATGAAGAAACAAGACAGAGTATCTCAAACAAAAGACCATTTGTTTCTTCATGGAAGCGGAAAGTGTTAGGTGCTTTTGAAACATTGGAATGTTGTATTTTTATTAAGTTGATGAATGTATGCTGGTGTATTCTTAGGCACTCACCAACTACCTTCTTGTGGGGGTGATCAAGACATGAACTTGTGTGCCATTTTCTGTTATTGTTTTCTGTTTGTGTAGTTTAGTTTAGGGTGGATTAAGGTCACATTGGTAGTTGTAATGGATTCGAAACAAAAACAAAACCTGGCTACTGTTCTCTGTCCACCAATAAGTGGTAAGTCTCTCCATGGTCTGATTATTAATGGGTATTTACAGAGGTTTCTCCTCTTTTTGGGTTATTCCCCATTAACAAATGAAGCTCATGAAAGCGTTACGAGGTAGTTCTTCTCCAGTCCCACTGTGAGTGCCTTCCTACCTAAGGGGCTCAACTTCTGGCATTATATCTGACAATATTTTGGTGCTATTCATAATGTTTTCACTTTCCAGCACTATATCTGACAATGTACAGATGCTATTTATAAAATTTTCATTGACTAAACATTCAGAAATTGTTGACCTCTCCTAATTCCTAGCTTGTCTTAGTCAGGGTGCTCAGCTGAAATGTACATAATGGATGATCCTGCTGGTATGGAAAATACTAGTGGCATGGCTTCCATCATCACAACAACACACAAGCCACCACACTATTATAAATTGACAGATGAATGGTGGGAAGGTAGAACTGGTGCTGTTGTTAAGTGCCATTGAATGGATTCTGACTCATAGCTACCTTGTATCGGGTTTCCAAGGAGCAGCTGGTAGGATTGAACTGCCCAACAAACTTGAGGTTCAAACAGATCTTTCAGTCCATTGCATATCCCATAACTGCACACCAGAACTCCAGGAAGCAGTGGGATATTCTACAATTAGTCTCTTCACCAGGAGTCCTGGTATTATGCAGAAGGAGAAGCATTGGACTACAAGGTAAGTTTTAACTGCATGATTGGAAGTTCAACCCACCAACTGCTTCTTGTTTATGCTATACAGGACTACTACGTACAACAGAGTGAAACACTGCATCATACTAACAATGGTTGTTAGGCTTGAGTCCATTGCTGCTGCCATTGTATTGATCATTCTCTTTGGGGGGTCTTCCTCCCTTTTACTGACTCTCCACTTTATATAGCACGGTGTCCTACTTGAAGGATTGGCTGCTCCCGAGAATATGCCCTATATGATCGATGAAATCTCACCATGCTTGCTTCTAAGAAACATTCTTCAGTACTTCTTCCAATACCGATTTGTTTGTTCTTCTAGAAGTCCATAGTACTTTTAATATGTTTCTCCAATACCATAATTCAAGTGCATCAGCTCTTCTACAGGCTTCCTTAATTATGATCAGCTTCTTATACATTGGTAGCTGTGTGCTTCTGTGGTGCTTGAAGCTATACCATCAGTATTTTAAATACCAGAAGGGTGCACTCATGGTGGACAGGTTTCAGGTGAGCTTCCAAACTAGTACACTACACACTAAGAAAAAAGAGACAGACTGCTTCAGAAAATTTAGCCACTAAAAATGTTAATATCAGTAGAACACGCTTAGATAGCAACAGAATATAGAATATTGAAACACAATGAAGTAGTTGGAAGATATTCAAAATACAATTTGGGAATAGCTACCTTCTCAAATGGAGGTAAATGGAATAAAGCTTTTTGGACTTTCATTTTCTGATGGGGCACAACACAAAATGAGAAGAAACAGCTGTAATTGCTGATTAATGATCTGACTATGAATGTATAAGGCATAAATCTAAAAAAAATTGGAATTTATAAAAAATGAAGTAGAACATATAAAGATCAATATCCAAGGCATTAGTGAGCTGAAATGGACTGGTATTGGCCTTTTTGAATCTGATAATTACACGCTTTGAAATTCCTGAAATGACAAATTGAAAAGGAATCGTGTCACATTCATTATCAAAAAAACATTTCAACATCAATATTGAAGTATACTGCTGTCTGTAATAGCATAATATCCATTTGCTTAAAAGGAAGATCAATTAATACAACTAGTATTAAAATTTACACACAAATCACTAAAACTAGTTATAATGAAATTCAAGAATTCTACCAAGTTCTTTAATCTGAAAATATCAAACATGCCATAAACATGTATTGACAATTACTGGTGACTGGAATACAAATGTTGGAAATTAAGAAGAAGGATTGTTGTTGTTGTTAAGTGCCATCGAATAGGTATCAACTCATAGTGACCCTGAAGAGGGTTTCCAAGGAGTAGCTGGTGAGCTTGAATCACTAACCTTGTGATTCAAACCGACCTTACAGTCCAGTGCATTAACTCATAGTGCCACAATTAGTAGTTGGAAAATGTGACCTTGGTGATATTGACAATGTAGGAGATTGCATGAAAGAATTTTGCAAGACCAATGAATTATTCATTGGAAATATGTTTTTTTTTAACAATATAAAAAATGATTACACACAAGGAACTCACTAGATGACATTCACAGAAATCAAATTGATTATCTCTATGAGAAGAGATGATGGAAGAGCTCCATATCATCATTCAAAAAATGGTTAGGGTGAAAGTGTGGAATGGACCACCAATTGCTCATATGCAAGATCTGGTGGATGTTGAAGAAAATTAAAACAATTCCATAAGAGCCGAAATGCAACAAAGTACATTTCCTACATGGATTTAGAAATTATTTCAAGAACAGATTAGATGCATTAGGCATTAACAATAGAAGAACAGAAAAGTTGTGGAATGACATCAAGAACGTCACACAGGAAGAAAGCAAAAGATTATTAAAAAGACACGAAGATAGTAAAAGACCAATAAGAATGTCAGAAGAGATTTTGAAACTTTCTTTCCAGTGTAGAGATGTTAGAGTAGATGGAAGAAATATGGAAGGAAAGGAGCTGAACAGAAATTTTCAAAGGACAGCTTAAGAAGACAGAGTCAAGTATTAAAATGACTGCAAATGCCTGGAGTTAGAAAACCTGAAGGGAAGACCACACTCAGCGTTTCTCAAAATGCAAGAACTAAAGAATATGAAGGCCTCGACATGAAATATTGAAGGATTTTATGGACAAAATATTTAATGATGCAGAAAGCATCAAAAGAAAATGGAAGGAATACACAGTCACTGTATCCAAAAATAATAAAAATAAAAAGGATGGTGTTCAATGATTTCAGAAGATTGCATATAGTCAAAAGGCAGTGGTACTGCAGGAAGAAATCCAAGGTGCACTGAAGACACTGACAAAGAACATGGCTCCAGGAATTGGAATTGATTAAATACACATTGAAATCTTTCAACAAAATAATGTGGTACTGGAGGCAGTCACTCATCTATGCTAAGAGATTTGGAAGACCACTGCCTTGTGAAATGATTGAAAGAAATCCATATATGTTCCCATTCCAAAGATAACTGATCAAACAGAACATGGAAATTATTGAGCAATATCATGAATACCACATGCAATTAAAAGTGTGATAAAGATTATTCAAAAATGGCTGCAACAGTACATTAGAACTCTATTGTCTAGGCACAAGATTTTGACTGTGTGGTTCATGACACCCTATGAACAAGCCTGCTGAGAATGAATAGTCTAGACCACTTAAGTTTGCTTAAGAGGAACCTGTACATATACTAAGAAATAGTGGTGCAAACAGAACAAAGAGCCACTGAATGGTTTAAAATCAGGAAAGGTGTACATTAAGGTTACCTTCTTTCACCATACTTATTCAACCTGTATATTGAGCAAAT
This sequence comes from Chrysochloris asiatica, assembly GCF_000296735.1. Taxonomy (NCBI): domain Eukaryota; kingdom Metazoa; phylum Chordata; class Mammalia; order Afrosoricida; family Chrysochloridae; genus Chrysochloris; species Chrysochloris asiatica. Next base: position 12,705,083 of record NW_006408602.1, on the reverse strand, counting down.
AACCTAAGAAACTGGATTATAGGAAAAAGAATGATGCATCAGCATTGGAGGGAGAGTCATAAACAACTTGTGATATGTACATGATGCCACCTTGCTTCCTGAAAGTTAGAAGATCTAAAATGCTTATTGATGAAGATCAAATATCACAGCCTTCGTATGTGTTGCACCTCAATGTAAAGAAATACAAAATCTTCACAACAGAACCAATAAATTATACCATGATAAATGGAGAAAAGATTGAAGCTGTCAAATACTTCTTTTTGTTTAGATTCACTATCAACACTCCAGGAAGCAGCAGCCAAGAAATCAAATTACATAGTGCATTAGGCAAGTCTACTGCACAAAACATATTTCAAACGTTCAAGAGCAAACATGTCAGTTTAAGGACTTAAATGCACCTGGCCTATTGTATTAGCAATAGCTTTATATGCATGTGAAATCATTCATTAGGAAAATAATAATAATAATTATAAATCAAATTTTATGTAAATCTTATTCACTGGATAATATATTGGTGACTGGTGATTTATATGGTTAAGAGAATAAAAGTGAAATGCTTTTATATTAACATTTTGTGGTTACATAGAGACTTATTTTTCTTATGAATTCCATAGGGGTTGTAGAGCTATTTTAGGTAGTATAAATGGGGAAACATCACAGCTGCAGGCTAAGGCTTAAATCCCTAAGCTGTTGTATTCTTCAGATGTTGCTGTGAAGTGCCCTTACAGTCAATTCTGACTCATAGTGACATGGTTTCCACAGAAGAGCTGGTGGGTTTACACCATAGATCCAGTGGTTCACAGTCTAGTGCTTATCCTACGGCACCACACCTGAAGTCCATTTTTCTATAGGGGGTGAAGTAAGTCAAAATGAGTTATTTAGTTAAAAGCATGAGAAAACAGGACAAGACTAACATTTTTTAAAATAAAAATGTCACTTAATTCTTTGAATAAACTCATAGATAAGCTGTTGTTTTTCGTGAAGAATGAAGAACAACCATTTTAGAGAAAAATCAAATGAATCCACCCGTTTCACACACACACACACACATATATGCATACCTGAACATATACATGCTAAGAAGAGTCAAACTTCTCTTTCATATGTTATCCAGGAGAACAGAAACACACACACACACACACATGCATACCTGAACATATACATGCTAAGAAGAGTCAAACTTCTCTTTCATATGTTATCCAGGAGAACAGAAACATCAATATTTAATCAGCGTGGTTCCTAACCAAATCATTATTTTTTGACATGTGGCAATAAAGTCCCCATGTCTCCTGTGTTATCGCTCTATGCTCCATGTTCTGTTATTGCTACTTATTCCTGACTCTTAAACAAAATAACCGAAAACAGTCAACAACAAAACAAAACAAAAACAAAAAACTGAATTACAATCCAAAGTGTTACTTTTGCACATTTTCAAGACATTAGTCTCTGAATATTTCTTTGGTGTATATTTAGAAATTCAATGTCACTATCTTGGCATAAGTTTAGTATCCAGATGTTGATTAGACTCAGAAATTGCATGTTGTGCAGCAGAAATTAGGCACACAAAATTGTTGCTAAAACTTTTTTGAAGAAATGTCTCATTAGGGCTCCCACCTTAAGATGTTTAATTAGAAAACAAAATTTATACATACATTTTGTTATTAAAAGCTGTTGA
>NW_006408602.1:12688278-12695193 GCF_000296735.1 Chrysochloris asiatica | reverse complement strand
CTGCTGACCTTGTCGGAAGTGGATCAGGGAGTCGGTTTGAACTGCTGACCTTGTGGTTTGCAGTCCAGTGCTGATCCTACAGCACCACATCTGATGTCAGAATTTTCTCTCTGTTTGTATATTGAGTTACTTCTGACTCATAGCAACCCAGTTCAGGGTTTCTGAAGGTATAAATCTTTGCGAGACCAGATAACTATCTTTCTCCAGAAATGGCAGCTGGTGGGTTTGAACTGTTGATCTTGTGATCTTTAGTCACTGTACACAGATACACACACAGAGACACACACAGACACACACACACACATATATATATGATTTACAACAATATGAAAACAGTAAAAAACATTGTCATAGCAGTGCTTTTAAAAATACCTACTGGGGAAGCAAGTGTTTGACAAATACAGAAGGTTATTTTATTTGCTTAAAATGATGGTAAGTAGATAGGGATAGAGACATGGGTATGGATATGCTAATTGATGGGGCTATGGGTATATAGACAACAACAGACATAGTGGTGTATTAGACGTCTTCGAAAAGTTCTTAGAAATTTTTCATTATCTTTTGGTTCAATTTTTCATGATCTTTTTGAAGTCCTCTAATATTTCTGCTTTGGTAAATAGGATAAATTAAGATTTGATACATTAAGATATTTTTCTAATAAAGGATTTCTAGATTTATGAATCTAATACCTTTAAGTTTTTTTATATATATAAAAATCATGCAGCAGGAAAGTAACAATAATCCTTGCTGTATAGAAATTGAATATATTAAATATGACCAACTTAAATTAAGTTACTTATTTTCTTTATTTTTTTTTTAATTTCATACATCTCAGTGCATTCTCCATCTATTTGTATTTTATAATTGTAAGCCTTTTTTAAAAACTAGGGGTCTTTATAGGGACTTGGATGAAAGTCTGCACATTAAATTGGTTTTCTAGTCAATAATTTATGTACCCTTTGTTTTGTGACATTGATAGCAATTCCCAAATACAACAGCACTCTTCCTAGTTTCTTCCTGTGTTTAGTGTTTCCATTTACTCCTCTTCCCTATGCCATCCTGCCTTCTGAGCTTTATCTCTATGTAAATCCTGCCCTTCTCGTGTCATATAGGCCTAAGGAATGTGTACCACCCTGATGTTATTGTACACCTTCTAGACCTGTCTACTGTCTGTCTGAAAAATTGACCCATGGATGTGACTTCAGTTCCAGGACTAACAGGTTACTGATGGCCATAACCTCAGGAGTTTTACCAGTTTCTATCAAACCAGTAAGCCTGGTATTTTTCATAATTTTGAGTTTTAGTCCACATTTTTCTCCCATTCTATTCAGGATCTCCTACTATAGTCCCTTTCAGAGTTGTTTTAATCAAGATCCATCTGATGTCAGCAATGATGTCTCTCATTCCACTTCCTCTTCTGAATCTAGTCTGAATTTCTGGCAGTTGCCTGTTGATGCACTGCTGCTTTTTGAATACTTGATAGCAAAATTGTACTTGTGTGTGGTATTAATGATATTGTTCAATAATTTCTACATTGTACTGGATCATGTTTCTTTGGAATTAGCATACATATGGATATCTGCCAGTCTATTGATCAGGTAGTTACCTTCCAAATCCCTTGGCATAGATCAGTAGGCTCTTCCAGAATTGCATTTATTTGTTGAAACATCTCAGTTTGTATCTTGTCAATTCCTACAGCCATGTTTTTCACCAATGCCTTCAGTGTAGCATGGAATTCTTTCAATACCAGTAGTTCTTGATCATATACTACCTCCTGAAATCATCAAATATCAACCACTTATTTTTGGTACCATGATGGTATATTCTTCCCATTCTTTTGATGTTTCCTATGGTTTTCAATAATTCGTTCCTGGAAACTTTCAATATTGCAACTCAAGGCTTGAATTTTTTCTTTACTTCTTTCATATTGATAAATATTGTATGTGTTCTTCCTTTTTGATTTTCTAACTCCAGGTTTTTGTACATTACATTCAAGTACTGTACTTGGTCTTCTCTAACTGTCCTTTGAAATCTTCTGTTCAGCTCTTTTACTTCATTATTTCTTCCACTCACTTTGTTGTTGTTGTGAAGTGCTGTTGAGTCAGTTCCAACCCATAGCCACCCTGTATAGGGTTTCCAAGGAGCAGCTGGTAAGCTTGAACCACTGACCTTGCAGTTCAAATGGCTTTGCAGTCTGGTGCATTAACCCACAGCACCACACCAGGACTCCTCCACTCACTTTAACACCTCTACATTCACCAACAAGCTCCAGATTATCTTCTGACGTTCTATTTACCTCATTTATTTATTTCTTATCTAATAAATGGTCTTTTGCTTTCTTTATCTATGATATCCTTGTTGTCATCACAGAACAGAGAGTCAATAATCAAATTGCCATATAAACAAAAAATTGATTGTTCTACATCAGAGATTGGATTGCATATTATTGTGGAAGACAGGTTAAATATATAGATGGCACAAGAACAATCAATTATCCAAATCAAAAATAAAAGAATAGTAAACAAAATAGACAATGTTAATTAGTTGACTATATTAGGATTAATCAGTTTAGTATATCAGAATCACTACAAAATGAGAGACAATTTAAGCCAGAAGTTGAGAAAAATATTGTTACACAAACAATTGATGCTGGAATGGTATCTATGTTACATAAAGAACCTATACATGAACAAATGCATAAGAAGTTAATAGGACATATCAGGGATGACATTAATTATTAGCACTTGATGAGAGAAAATAAAATAATTCAAATGCATCAGAGAATAATTTACTATTTACAGCAAATTTGAAAACATTTAATGTGATGTATTAGTTTTAAGTATATAGAGAAATCATTGAGATTTGATGAAAGGGGTTGTTGTTGTTGTTAAGTGCCTTCGAGTCGGTCCCGACCCATAGCGACCCTGTACATGGTTTCCGAGGGTGTAAATCCTTAAGGGAGTAGAAAGCCTCATCTTTCTCCCGCGGAGCGGCTGGTAGTTTCAAACCGCTGACCTTAAGGTTCGCAGCCCGATTGGTAACCACTACGCTACCAGAGATCCTGATGAAAGGGGTTACATACCAAATAATCTGAATGTTCTTAAGAGCATTGATCTCGATTACAACAAACAAACAAACAACAATCAGAAAATATAACAAAAATAAATTGCATGAATTGCAGGATATTTACACAGCAGTGTAGTTTTACTCTAAAACTGTGAATAATCTTAGAAGCATAGTACCCACTGCCAGTTAGTAGATTCTGATAAATAGTGACCTGTTGTTGTAAAGCGCTGTTGTTGTATTGTGCTGTTGTTGTAAAGTGCTGTTGAGTCTGTTCCTACTCATAGAGACCCAGTATTGGGTTTCCAGTGAGCAGCTGATGAGTTTGCCCACCAAATTTGTGGTTCAAACAGATCTTGCACTGCAGTGCTTTGTGCTCAGCTCTGCACCAGGAATCCTGCTGGGACACTATGGGATAGTACGCTAAAAATTGCAATATAGGATGTTAAAAATCACACCTCTCATCAATAGATTCCTATGGCTGCTATAATAAACTACCATTAATTTAGTGTTGAAGACCAGACAGATTTGTTTCTTATAGTTTTAGATACTAGAAGTTCCAAACAGGTCTCACTGTCAATTGTCAGCCGGACTGCATTTCTTCCAAAGTCTCTGGCAAAGAATTCCTTTGCCCATTCCAGCTTCATGTGGTTTCCACATTCCTTTTGTAAAACCAGTAGTTAGTTGCATCGCTCAGACCTCCAGAATGCAGTAAAGCTCTTGATTCTAAAATGATCACCTTAAGGAGCACATAACCTGTATATACTTATACAATGATCTATGATTATATGTTAGTATTGAATAAACCATAAAAACCAGCTTTATTAACAAATTCCCTAGAAATAGGGTACATATGAAATATATATATATATTTCTAGTTATACAGATATATTGATTTTTTTTTTCTCTAATGCACTGTGAGGACTAAAAGGAAAACATAACTGGTAATATTTTGATCAATAACATTCAATAAAATTATACTATAAAATAATCTTATTTCAATGATAACAGTTCTCACATTTGGATTTTTAAATTTTGAGGTGCATCATCTCAACTTTGGATCTCATATAAATCTTGTGTGGTAAGTAATGTACATACACTGATTTCAAGCCATTAATATTTCAAATTTTAATTCTTAAAATTAATAACTAAAAACATATCTGAACATGAACTACCCTGCTGCAGCAATAAATTATTTAATAAGCAATAGCAAGATCAAATTATTGTTTGACCCACATAGATGGAAACAAATCCAGATTTATTCAGGGTAGATCAATTTAACCATCGCATTTCATGACCTATGCCCTCCTATATGCATCTCTGCATCTAGACAAATGCATCTCCATAACACTCCTCAAATTTAATTTGTTTTAATCATGCCAAAAGGAATAAAATTAAAAGCTGTATTTAAATAGTTGCAAATTTTCACTTAAAGTAACAGCAAGTAATATCTCCACTTAAATTGAAGTCTCTGTCAATGTCTGTGTTTATTGCCTCTGTGTCATTTGCCGTTCAGTTTCTAAATACTTTTAGTTTGCAATATTTAAACATGCTACACAGGCACAAACTATCAAAAAACCAATCATCAAGGAAATAGCTATCCTAGACAAATGTGCATATATGTCAAATGATTACGAGTTTAAAGCACACTGATCAAATGTAGAAAGAATTCTACTAAGTGTTAAAACGGTTGCAAAAGTTTGCCCCCACCCCCAAGTCCTACTTTTAAGTTCCTTTGATACAAGGTGGCACAAAGTCAAGAGAGAACTTAAAACAAGTTTCACATTAATATTTGAAAAAGGGCACCCACTGTGTTTGATGTGGCGCCCTTCATGCAAATCACGTAGTCCAAGAGAAATTCCAGTAGGGCAGATGTTGCTTTCTTCTTAGCTTGCTCCCTTTTTTCTGCTGGATAATAATGAACTTCTCACACTCCTTTTGCAACCCCTCCTCCCTTGAGCTATACAGAAATTAAGTTATTACTTGCTATCTGAAGACACTTGGCAGATTTGGAGGATTATAATTATTTTTATTGATTTTTGGTTGACAGGAAAAATATTAATTTCAGATTTCATTAAAAAGAAAAAATGTCTAATTTTGTTAGTAATGAGCAATATCAATTCTGAACATCTGTGTCCAAAATAAAATATATTAATTAAAACTATTTTTAAACTAATTGTAATTTTTGAAATATTTTATGTACTAGCAACATACAGAGAGATTCAGCAGCATAGAAAGATTTAACATGAAAAGAGCAAAATCCATAGGCAATGTGCCATATAGAAGATACAGAACACTATGGAATGCCTCAGGAAGCACCTTGTTTTCAATAAAGAAAGAAAAAAAAAAACTGTAAAAACTAAAACTAAAAGTTAGAATAATTACAATAGTTAGAGCATTGATTTTATTATATGGAACTCTAAATTATTACTGGCCAGAGTGCTGTAATTCACTCTAGAATATTTAAGGGAATGAACAAAAGAGTGCCATAAACATGTCTTTCTTTGCTAATAATTTGGAATTATTTAATGTTCTTACACACACACACACACATCAATTAATTTAGGAGAAACCCTTGGACCTTGTTACAGTGTTCTGTTGTTAAGTGCCCTACAAAGGGTTTCCAGGAGTCCTGGAAGTACCACCTTAGGATAAATTCTCGACTTCAAGATTAATTTGAATCTGAAGGTTGGTGGTTCAAACTTACCGTCTGCTCATCAGAAATCCTATACAACATCACTATGAATCAGAACCAACTGAACAACACTTAACAACAACAGGGTTTTCAAGGCTCTAAATCTGCCGTCCCAAAAAGCCTCATCTTTTTCCTGCATAATAGCTGGTAGGCTCCAACCACAGACCTTGCTGTTGACAGTCCAGTGCTTATCCTATAGAGCCTCCTCCTCCCCACAATAGCTATCATTTTATTGTAATCTGACACTGAAATTTCAAATTCAATTATTAAGTACAAAATAAAGCATATTTGAACTAAAGTACAATTAATAACTTATCAAAGGCTTCCATATGATCCTTATTTTCCTTTATTTCAGTTGATCTCACCAGAATTAGATGAAGTTAGCCTTTTACATTCCCCATTCTTCAGGAAAGAAAATTCATTCTTCTATAATATAAAAGACCTTCAGGAATATGAAAGGTGATCCAAATCTTTGTTATTCTAGTTCTTAGAGTTCTTGAATTTCTTTGTTGTTAGGTGCCATTGAGTCAGTACCTACTCATAGAGACCCTATGTACAAAAGAACGAAACACTGTCCAGTCCTGGGCCAACCTCGCAACTGTTGCCACGTTGAGTCTGTCACTTTGCCAATCCATTGATGCTGTCACTTTGCCAATCCATCTCTCTGAGGGTCTTCCTCTTTTTCTCTGACCTTCCGCCTTACCAAACATGATATCCTTCTCCAGCAACTGGTCGTTCCTGAAAATATGTCTGAAGTTTAGCCATCCTGGCCTCCAAGTAGCACTCTGGCTGCCCTTCTTCTAAAACGGATCTGTTGGTTCTTTTGGCAGCCCATGGCACGTTCAATATTCTCATCCAACTCTGTAACTCAAAAGCATCAATTCTTCTACAGTCTTCCTTATTCACTGTCCAGCTTTCACATGCATATGAGGTTATTGAAAATATCATGGATTGGGTCAGGCACACCTTAGTCCTCAAGCTGATATCTTTGCTCTTCAACACTTTAAAAAGGTCTTGTGCAGAAGATCTGCCTAATGCAATACATCATTTGATTTCTTGACTGCTGCTTCCATAACTGTTGATAGTTGATCCAAGAAGAATGAAGTCCTTGACAACTTCAATCTTTTCTCCATTGATAAGAATGCTGTCTATTGGTC
>NW_006408602.1:12686477-12687778 GCF_000296735.1 Chrysochloris asiatica | reverse complement strand
GCGGAACAGCTGGTAGTTTCGAACTGTTGAACTTGAAGTTAGTAGCCAAACTTTAATCACTACGCCACCAGAGGTCTGTGTTGTTGTTGTTAAGTGCCGTAGACTCTGTTCCTACCCATAGCAACCCTGTATAGTGTTTCCAAGGAGCTGCTGGTGAGCTTGAACCACCGACCCTGCAATTCAAACGGCCTTGCAATCTGTTGCATTAACCCACAGCGCCACACCAGGAATCACAGTGCAACCCACAACCGCTACACTACCAGAGCTTCTTGACCAGAGGTCCTACTAAGCCTTCTGAAATTTGTATCAAGTCTAATTTAAAAAAAAAAAAAAAAAATCAAGGTAGGTTGCAGCTCAGCTTGCCAAAGCACTTGCATTTTCATTCAGGACCCAGTCAATAAAAAAAAAAAAAAAAATCTCTACTACAAACTCCTCCCCAGAACACATTCATGCTAATACTATAATAATGTAAAATGTGAATTTCTCTGACTCATGGTTACCACATGTGCAGAATGAAGTGTTGTGTGTCTTGTGTCTCCTTCTATAAATATTGCTTGTTGCTGCTGAGCACGTTCAAATACATAGCGATCCTGTACAGGGTTTCTGAAGAGTGTCTGGTGACTTTGAACTACCAACTTTGTGGTTCTAACTGACCTTTCCGTCCAGTGCTTATGCTACAGGTCCCATATGGTATCGATCACTTCTACCATAAGGTCGACAGTTGCAACCACCATTTGCTCCTCAGGAACTGCATACAGGGTCGCTATGTGTAAGAACTGACTCGAAGCACTTAATAACAACAATAAGTGTTATATATGGAGTTCTGGTGTGGCACTGTACACTAAACACTGGACTGCTAAGAGCAAGATCGGTGGCTTAAATTCACCAGTCTCTCCTCAGAAAGCCAATACAGGGTCGTTATGAGTTGGAACATAATGGCACACAACAGCAAAAACAAAGGTTTGTATTATCATTTTCCTCTCCTGTACTATTTGCTTAAAAATTCTATCCTCTAATAATGTGTTCTGGTATTTGCTTTACATATATATTGCTCTCCAGCATAGACATGCTAAAACAAATGGAAGAAATGAGGAGGTCCAAGAGCTAAACAGAAAATTTCAAAGATCAGATAAAGATGATAAAGCCAAATATTACAATAAAATGTGCAAAGATCTGGAATCAGAAAATCAAAAAGGATTAATACGCTCAGCATTTCTCAAGCTAGAGGAACTGAAGAAAAAATTCAAGCATCCACTTTCGTTATTGAAAGATTCTCTGGGCAAATTATTGAATGATGCAGA
>NW_006408602.1:12669848-12685558 GCF_000296735.1 Chrysochloris asiatica | reverse complement strand
AAAGAAAACAAAAATCCTCACCACTGGACCAATAAAAACATTCTTTTCAACAGAGAAAAGATTGAAATTGTCAAGGACTTCATTCTTTTTGGATCAACTATCAACAGTTATGGAAGCAGCAGTCAATAAATCAAATGACATATTGCATTAGTCAAATCTGCTGCAGAAGACCTTTTTAAAGTGTTGAAGAGCAAAGATGTCATCTTGAGGACTAAGGTGTGTCTCACCCAAGCCATCGTGTTTTCAATAACCTCATATGCATGTGAAAGCTGGACAGTGAATAAGGAAGACTGTAGAAGAATTGATGCCTTTGAGTTATGGTTTTGGAGAAGAATATTGAACATGCCATGGGCTGCCAAAAGAACCAATAGATCCATTTTAGAACAAGTGCAGCCAGAGTGCTCCTTAGAGGCCAAGATGGTCCACTTCGTCTCTCATACTTCAGACATATTGTCAGGATGGACCAGTCACTGGAGAAGGACATCATGTTTGGTAAGGTGGAGGGTCATAGAAAAAGAGGAAGACCCCCAACGAGATGGACTCAAGCATGACAACAGTATTGAGGTTAGCCCAGGATCAAGCAGTGTTTCATTGTGCTGTACATAAGGTCACTATCAGCCAGTACTGACTCGATGGCACCTAACAACAACATGCATGTATAATTTTCAATAAATTGTGTCTTGGCTTTATTTTCACAGCTAACACAATTAAAAAGGAGGTTTGACACAGTGATTATATTTTTTTCTATTGTTTTCATACTTCATCATGTTGTTTGTGATAAATTTTGAAAACTTCTGGAATATGAAATAGACAAAATAATTAATTTACCATATCACAATTTGAGCAGCCTTAGACTTTCTGGTCTATTAATTAGCTTCTCAATAAATATTTTTCCTGATATGAAAAAAAAAGATTATTTTTCATGTAGTGGACCCTCACAATTTCCTGCAGGTAATTACTATAGTTTGATTATTTTGAATATTCTATTTTCTTCATACATTGTATTGTTCATATCCTAGCATGGTAATTTAGAAATAATTTTGCCTCTTTATCTATAGACTTTGTAGAATATCATCATAGCAATGTTATGTTAAGATCGTACTTTAGAAATGAGAGCCATTAATACAAAATAAAACAAAAAACACTTATTTAACATTCTGTTTTCATTCTGCAAAAATAATCACAGTAAAGCTGCAAAGACACATCAATAATACTAAATTTCAATTCTGGAATAACTTGGACAAAGTCTTCCTTCTCCTTGAATTACATTACCATTGTTGTTGTTGTTGTTACTTGCTGTCGAGTTGGTTCCGACTTACAGCAACCCTGTATAGGGTTTCTGAGGAGCAGCTGGTGAGTTTCAACCGCCAACCTTGCAGTTCAATCAACTTTGCAGTCTGGAACATTAACCCACAATGTCACACCAGGATGCCTAAATTAACGTATCTACTGACAAAAATAAATTCAAAGTAAATAGATGTTAATAATGATGAAATATATATGTATATATATGCTTGTCAAAACAGGGACTTTGTTGATTATTTTACACAATTACCATCACTTATAAAATAATGATTTATCATCATCTCTTTAAAAAAGACCACGAATTTCAATATAATGGATCAGACAATTAGTGCTTCTACATTAAAATCCACATATGGTAGCTGAGAGAAAGGCTAAACGGACTGCACCTATGTAATGCTACACACAATATGTGATACTGCCCATGACTGAAACCAATAATATGTCTGGTGGTGGTAGTGTGCCATGAAGTCGGTTCCAACTCATAGTGACCCTGCATAGGGTTTCCGAAGCTGTAAATCTTTGTTGTTGTTGTTGTTATGTGACATCGAGTCGGTAACAACTCATAGTGACCTTATGCACAGCAGAATGAAACACTGCCTGGGTTACAGGAGTAGAAAGCCTCATCTTTCTCCATCTGAATGGCTGATAGTTTTGAACTGCTGACCTTGAGGTTAGCAGCCCAACTCATAACCACTATGCTACCAGAGTTCCTTATGATCATGCCTATAGAGGTTACAAATCAGGCTGCAAACCTCAGGGTCAGCTGTTTGAAACTACCAACTATTCTGTGGGAGAATCTAGAATCTTCAGTTCCCATGAATCTAGAGCCCTCAGCTGCTCCACATCTCCCCTTCCACATCTCTGCCTCCATCTCTGGTGTTGCAGCTTCTCAGGATAAGGTCTCTCATTCCACTTGTGTTCTTCGCCCTTGATGATCCTAGGGTCCTTTGTTTCTGGACTGGAAGATTAACCACGTCCCTGTTTTTGTTACAAAACTTGACAATTGTGAGTCGTAATTAGTCATGATAACAATTACTCGTTACTGAATCATAAGAATCGTATGCCCATATCTTTTAACCAGACCTACTTAGACAAGATGAAAACTATTCAGTGGGGACACTTTAGTTCCCCACACACTATTCAACTAAGCTTCCCCTTGAAAACTTGTAAGCCAATCGCTTGGTGCCTTTATTGTCCCCTCATTTTAAGTAGTCAAGGTCTAAGTTGCCCATCCTTATTTACCCTGTGTACAGAAGGGATAGCATCTGTACTTGATGTGAAGACTCTGTCCCTCTGTTGGTATTTAGAGTTACTACCTTCATGAGTGGAGTTCTGGTGTGGCACTGTGGGCTAATGCATCAGACTGCAAAGCTATTTGAACTGCAAGGTTGGTGGTTCAAGCTCACCTTGGGAACCCTACACAGGGGCCCTATGGGTAAGAATCGATTCGACGGTATTTAACAACAACAACCTTCATGAGTATAGTTAAAGTTCAACAAATTGCAGCAATTTACCCTTGTTTCCTTTATCAAAAAATTTTTTTGATTTTTTTTTTTTTTTTTAATCTTCCTGTAGTCGAGTTCTGATTATCAAGGCATCAAGGCTAGGTATTATCTTAAATAATGGGTATTATCTGAAACTTTGGGTGTTCTTATGTGACCCCTCTCACTTCATATCACTGGATGCTTCACTGTCAGCTCTAGACCTCTGTGGCTATGTCCTTGTTCATAGGCTCAGGTGTCCCCAGGTCTCACCATATTTTGGACCAACCAGCCCTTCTTTTTCTCTCTTTAACCTCCAGATCTATGGGAGACTGTGGAATGTCATTGAACTCAGCCCATTTCTTCAATACTGTTTTCCCCGCTCTTCCACTCACCAGTAGATGAACATGGGCACCAGCAAGCTTACATGCCTGCTCATGTGTTCTCTTTGAGTTTTAGTCTTAGAGGAGGGTTTGTCCTGAAGGGACTTGATTGCTTGCCTTGATGGCTTCCCGTTGAACAACTTGCTTATTACTGTAGTGGGCAGTAATACTGACATTTTTCTTTTGAGATTTTCTTGATGATCTTTAGTTGAAGATGTATCTTCTGTCACTCTAGTTGTTCCAGGCAGATCTGCTTGTCCTTTCTAGTGGGAATGTCCCACCTCAGAAGATTCTGGATAGGGTTCAGGATTCCACCTAAGATCCTATACACTGCAAAGCCTCCTCAGGAGACCTATTTCACTGGGCAAGTTCTAGAACCCCTTTTAGGTATTCCAATCAATTATAGGCTGAAGATGGGCTTAAAGCTTTCTGTAATCATGTTTCCCGACATTCCTTTCTATCCAACTCAAGTTTCATGTATAGGATTTCCGAGGAGTGGCTGGTGAGATTGAACTGCCAACCTTGCTGTTCAAATGGCTTTGCAGTCTGATGCATTAACCCACAGTGACACACCAGGACTCCAAGTAATAATATGAAACCTAATAAATTAGACATTTTTTTGCCTATCTCCACAGTTTCTGAGTAACCTAGGTTTATCTTTCAATCAGACAATGAAAAAACTTTTGTATGCATTACTTATTAATCTTTACACAATGCCCAAGAAATTAAGAATATTATCCTGGTTTTTGAGATGCAAATGTTTGACCAGATTTAAAATGTTTAAAGGTAAATCATAACTAGTTATGAGTTAAGTTTATCACTTTGTACATAAAACAACAATACTTTCTAAAAACTAATATAAATTTGAATGATTATTATACTTTTTTATGTAAGGACTTACATTGCTTTATATTAAGTAAACTTAAAAGACTACAATTCATCTGTCAGTTTGAAATGCTATGGTGTTGCCATGATTCTGGAAGCTATGCCAATGCTATTTTAAATATTTCAAGATCTATCTTGAAACACAGTGCTTTCTTGGATAGGATAATGCCTGTACTCCTACAGGGAAGACCAGTTAATACCACTATTATTCAAATTATTCACCACCCACTAAAGCTAGTGAAAATGAAATTGAAGAAAAATTAAATTTAGGAACTCTATCAAATTATTCAGTGTGAAATTTATCAAGATGCATTGTTAATTACTGGCAATTGAAATTCAAAGGTTGGAAACAAATAGAAAGGATCAGTAGCTGGAAAATATGGCCTTAGTGAGATCACATTATAGAATTTTGCAAGACCAATGACTTCTTCATTCCAATTACCTTTTTTAAGCACATAAAAACAACTTTGTACATGGACCTCACCAGAAGGAATACATAGAAATCAAATTTACTACACATGTGGAAAGAAATGGTGGAAAAGCTCCATATCATCAGTGAAAACAAGGCCAGGGCAGACTGTGGAAAAGACCATCAGTTGCTCATATTGAATTTCAGACTGAAGCTGAAGAAAATGAAAACAAGTTCAAAACATGACCTTGAACATATCCTACATGAATCGAGTGATCATCTGAAAAAAAGATTTGATGTATTATACGCCAAAGACTGAAGACCAGAAAAGTTGTGGGATGACATCAAGAACATCAAACAGGAAAAAGCAAAAGGTCATTAAGAAGACAAGAAAGAAGGAGAAGATCAAAATGGATACCAGAAGAGATTCTGAAACATGGTCTCCAGCATAGAAATGCTAAAGCAAATAGAAGAAGTGAGGATGTACTAGAGCTGAATAGAAAATTTCAAAGGGCAGCTTGAGAAGCCAAAGTAAAATATTATAATGCAGTGTGCAAAGACCTGGCGTTATAAAATCAAAAGGAAAGAAAACACTCAGCATTCCTCAAGCTAAGTAAACAGAATAAAAGTTTCAAGCCTCAACTTTCAATAATGGAAGATAGAATGCGCAAAATATTGAATGATGCAAAAAACATTAAAAAAAAGATGGAAGGAATACTCAGTCACTGTACCAGAAAGAGATCATTAATGTTCAACTATTTCAAGAGGCAGCACATGATCAAGAGCCAGTGATACTGAAGGTACATTGAAGGTATTGCCAAAGATCAATGCTCTGGGAACCGATGGAATACAAATTGAAATCTTTCAACAAACTGATGCAGCACGGGAGGCACTCAGTCATCTATGCCAAGAAATTTGGAAGACAACGACCTAATCAACTGATGGGAAGAGATTCATATTTATGTCCATTCCAAAGTGGTTACCCAACAGAATGTGGGATTGATTGGACAACAGCATCAATATCCTATGCAAGCAAATTTTTGCTAAAGATAATTTAAAAACAGCTGCAACTGTACATTGACAGAGAACATCTAGAGGTTCCAGTCAGATTCAGAAGAGGAAAAGGAACAATTGCTGATATTCAGATGGATCTAGGTTGAAAGCAGAGAATACAAGAAAAATGTTTATCTGTGCTTCATTGACTATGCAAAGGCTTTCGAGTGTGTGATCATCACACGCTATGCACAGCATTGCAGAGAATGAGTATTCTGGAACACTTCATAGTGCTCATGAGGAACCTGTACATAGACCAAGAGGCAGTTGTTCGAACAGAACAAGGGAACACTGAGTGCTTTAAAATTAGGAAAAGTTTGTACCAGTGTTGTATTCTTTCACCATACTTAATGTGGATGCTGAGCAAATACTCTGAGAAGCTGGATTATATGAAAAACAATGTGGCATCAGCATAGGAGGAAGACTTATTAACAACCTGTGATATGCAGATGATAGAACCTTGCTTGCTGAAAGTGAAGAGGACTTAAAATACTTACTGATTAAGATCAAGATAACAGCATTTGATATGGGTTGCACTTCAATGTAAAGAAAACAACAATCCTCAACTGGACCAATAAACAACATCCATAATAATGTAGAAAAGATTGAAGTTGTCGAAGATTTCATTTTGCTCAGCTCAACCATCAACATTCATGGAAGCCGCAGTCAACAAATCAAAAGACATAAAGCTTTAAACAAATATGCCATATGAAACGTCTTTAAAGTGTACAAGAGCAAAGATATCAGTTTGAGGACTAAGGTGCACCTGAACCAAGCAATGGTATTTCAATAACTTCATATACACATGAAAATTAGACAATAAATAAATAAGACTGTAGAAGAATTGATACATTTGAGCTATAGTGTTGGAGGAGAATATTAAAATGCCAAGGACTTCTAAAAGAACAAACCAATCTGTGTTGGGGGAAGTACAGCCAGAATGCTCCCTTGAAGCCAGGATGGCCAGATTTCGTCTCTCATACTTTGGACATACAATCAGGAGGACCAGTCACTGGAGAAGGATATCATATTTGATAAAATGGAAGGTCGGAGAAAAAGAAGAAGATTCCCACAAAATGAATTGCCATAGTGGCAGCAGTGATGGGTTCAAGTGTAGCAATTATTGTCTAGTGCTTATCCTATACAAACAGAATATCGAGCCTAAAGAAAGAGAATAGTCCAAGATGAGGCAGGAAGCCAAAGTGAGAAAAGTTTTCTATGTGTTAAGGACGTTGAATTTTTATTACAGTGGCAATATGAAACCATAAAAGGATTTGACACAAATGATAGCCATCTGATGAATTTTTAGAAAAATGTCTAGCTACTCTATAGATTTTAAGTTGGAAGAAACCAAGATTGAATTATGGTGCTGATGAAGAATATTGAAAGTACCATGAGCAGTCCAAAGAACAAACAAATCTGTCTTGAAGAAGTACAATTATGATGCTCTTTAGAAAAGAAGATGGTAAAACTTTGTCTCATGTACTTTTGATAAGTGCACATAGCCATGTATGCCAGGAAATTTGGAAGACAACGACCTGGCCAACTGATTGGAAAGGGTCCATATCTGTTCCCATTCCAAAAATAGGTGAAGCAATCATCGTACAATAGCATTAATATCACATGCAAGCAAATTTTTGCTAAAGATATTGAAAAATGGCTAAAAGAATGTATTTACAGGGGACTGTCAATAGTTCAAGCTCGATTTAGATGGGGACATGGAAGGAGGTATAACATTGTTGACATCAGATAAATCTTGGTTGAAAGCATAGACTATCAGAAAGATGTTTGCCAGTGGTTGATTGACTTTTGATTTTGTGGATCATGACAAGCGATGGACAACATTGCAGATAATTAGTATTATGGAACACTTAATTGTGCTCATGAGGAACCTGTACCTAGGCCAAATTGTTTGACCAGAATAGGAGAACACTGGATGGTTTATAATTTGCAAAGGTGTGTGCCAGAATTGTATTCTTTCATCATAGGTATTCAATCTGCATGCTAAGCAAATAATCCGAGAAACTGAATTATCTGAAGAATGTGGTGTCAGGATTGGAGGAAGACTCATTAAAAAATGCAATATGTAGATTTTACAATCTTACTTGCTGAAAGTGAAGAGGAACTTAAAATACTTAATTATAAAGATCAAAGACCACAGCCTTCAGTATGGTTGCACCTCATTATAAAGAAAACAAAAAGCCTCATCACTGGACCAGTAAATTACATAAACATAAGACTGAAGTTGTCCAAGACTTAATTTTGCTCAGCTCAACCATCAACACTCATGGAAACAGCAGTAGAAATCACACAAAGTAAATCTACTGCACAAGACCTCTTTAAAGCACTGGACTGCAAGGTAGAAACATACCAGCTGATCCTCAGAAACTCTATACAGAGTCAGAACCAATTCAATGGCATTTAACAGCAACAAAAACTGCTTTACCAAGCATGATACCCTTGCCAGAGACTAGTCTCTCCAAACACCAAGTCCAAAGTACATGAGGCATAATCTCACCATCTTCTAAGTAACATTTTGGCTATACTTCTTCCAGTACAGATTTATTTGTTCTATGAGCAGGTCATAATATATTTAATATTCTTTGTCAATGTCATAACTGAAAGACAACAAATCTTCTTTGGTTTTCTTCCATTATGAAGCTTTTGCATGTATCAGTGGTGACTGAAAATTCTATGGCTTGGATCAGATACACCTAAGTGCTCAAAGTGTCACCTTTGCTTTATAACACTTTAAAGAGGTCTTTTGCATCAAATTTGCATAATGCACTGTTGTTAAATACCATGGTGTTGGTTCCCACTCATAGTGACCCTGCACAGGGTTTCTGAGGATGTAAGTCTTTACGGGAGCAGAAAGCCTCATCTTTGTCCCACAGAACACCTGGTAGTTTCAAACTGCCGACCTTGAGGTTAGTATCCCTACTCGTAACCACTATGCTACCAGAGCTCCTTGCATCTCTTGACTACTGCATCCATGGGCACTGATAATGAATCCAAATAAAATGAAATTCTTGCTAACTTCATTTTTTTTCTCCACCTATCATGTTGCTGCTTATTGTTCAAGTTGTGAGGATTTTTCTTTTCTTTCTGTTAATTTGTAAGCCTGTAGTACAAGTGTAGCTCTGCAGGAAAATGCACTAGACACAAAGGCCATTTGTACCACAAAGTCAGTGGTTCAAACTCACCAGCCACTCTTTGGAAACCCTATACTCAGTCACTATGAGTTAGAACCAAGTCGATGGCACTTAACAATAGCAACAACATTGTGTATACTATCCTGAAGTCTAAAGGTGTTGATCTTTATCGTTAAGTGCTTCAAATCCTTCTCTATTTCAGCAAGCAAGGTTGTATTCTATGCACATCTGCATTTCTCAGGCTGCACATGAGTCTTTCTCCAATCCTGATGCCTACTTCTTGTTCATATAATCCATTTTCTGATTTGCTCAGCATACAAATGGAATCAGTACAGTGAAAGGATAAAACCATGGAGCATATTTTCCTTGTTTCAAACAATGGAGTATCCGCTAGTTTTATTTGAATTACTGCTTCTTGGTTTTATGACAGATTCTGTATGTGCACAATTAAGTGTTCTGGAATTCCCTTCTTAGCAATGCTTTCCCTAGTTTGAATCTGCACAGTTGAATGCCCAGGTAAACATCTTTCTGGTTTTCTCTGCTTTTCACCAACATGCATCTGACATCAGCAGTAATAGTCCTCATTTCAAGTCTTCATTTGAATCCAGTTTGAATTACTGGCAGCTCCCTGCCGATGTGCTGGCCAAAACAATATTTGAATTATATTCTGCAAAATTTTATTTGAATCTGATATTAATTATATTCCTAGTTCGTTTCTGCATTATGTACGGTCACCTTTTTTTGGAATGGATACAAATATGAATTTCTTCCAGTTCATTGGCCAGGTAGCTGTTTTCCACATTTGTTTGCATGAACTAGTGAGTGCATTGGATGCTGCATTAGTTTGCTGAAACATTTCTGTTGGTATTCTGTCAATTGCTGATGCCTTGTTTAATTGCTAATATCTTCAGTGCAGTTTGGACTTTTTCATTCAATACAATTGATTCTTGTGCATATATTCGGTACCTCATAAAATGATTGAACATTGACGTCTTTTTTTATTATACAGTGACTCTGTGTATTCTGTCCATCTCTTTTGGTGCCTCCAAGATCATTTAACATTTTGTCAATAGGTCCATATCAAGTCAAGACTTGAAATTTTTCTTCAGTTTTTTGAGTTGGAAGAATGTTATGTGTGTCTTTTTTTTTTTTTCCCCCTCTCACTCCAGATCTTTACACATTTCATTATAATACTTTACTTTGTCTTCTCAAGCTATTCCTTGAAACTTTCTGTTGATCTCTGTTACTTCTGCATTACTTTAACTCATTTTAGCCACTCTGCGTTCAAGGACTTCTGGTGTGGCCCTGCCAGTTAATGTGGTAAACTGCAACATTGGTTTGGCCCATTAAGGCCGGCAGTTCCAACTCACCAGCTGCACCGTGGAAACCCTGTAAAGGGTGACGATGAGTCGGATCCTGACTCGACTGCACTTAGCAACAGTAGCAACAGCATTCAAGATCATGTTTCAGAGTCTCTTCTGAAATCCATTTTGTTTTTTTTCTATCTTTTCTGTCTTTGTAATGATGTTTTGCTTTCTTTATACATGATGTTCTTGGTGTTATGCCATAACTTGCTTGACCTTTGGCCATTAGTGCTTAGTATGTCAAATCTGCAAGGGAGATGATCTCTATATTAAGGTGGGATATACTCAAGGGCATACTTTGGCTTTTATGGGCTTTTCTTAAGTTTTTTCAGCTTCAACCTGTGTTTTCATATGAACAATTGAGGGGCTGTTCCACAATCACTCCCTGCTTTATTTTGGCTGATGATACTGAGTTTCTCCATTTTCTCTTCCCATAGATGCAGTCCGTTTGATTCCTGGGTGTTGTATCCATGTGTATGTAATTTGTTTTTAAGAGGAGGTATTTGTAATGATAAAGTCATTTTCTTACAACATTCCATCATGTGATCTCCAGCTTCATTTATATCACTAAGATCAAAATTTCTAAGTTCTAATTCTACCTCTTTGTTTCCAACTTTTGTATTCCAAACATCACTAATTATTAATGCCCATGTTTGACCACAATTGCATGTTTGACCAATTTCAGACTGAAGAAGTTAAGAGGATTCTTCATTTTTTTGTTGTTGACTTTAGTAGTTGTTGCATAAATGTAAACAAAAGTCGTATTATCTAGTTTTCTTGTAGATGTATAGATATCGTCTTATTACAGACGGCTTTGTACTTCAAGATAGATCTTGAAATGTTTGTTTTAATGATGAATGAGATGCCATTCCTCTTGATTTGTCATTCCTGGCAGAGTAAACCAAATGATTTTCTAACTCAAAATGACTAACGTCAGTCCATTTTACCTCATTAATGCCTATTATTGCTGTTGTTAAGTGTTTTTGAGTCAGTTCTGACTTTTAGAATCCCAAAGTAGGGTTTCTGAGGAGCACTGGTGGGTTTGAACTGCCAACCTTGCAGTTGACAGTCCAGTGCCGATGCTACAGTACCACACCAGCAGCCCTGACATCAATATTTATGCATTTCATTCTTTTTTAAAAACAATTTCCAGTTTTCCTAGATTAATACTTCATAAATTTCATCCTCTAATTAATTTTATTGGATGCTCACAGCTGTTTCTTCTCATTTTGAGTTGCGCTGCCTTAGCAAATGAAGGTCCTGGAAACTATACTCCATCTATGTCATTATGGACAACTCTACTTTAAGAAGGCAGCTCTTTCCTAGTCCTATTGTGAGTTCCTTCCAACCTGAGGGGCTTTATATCTTCCAGCACTATAACAATGTAATGTTGTTCTTCATTAAGTTTTTATCATTGTGACACCTTGCATTTACCTGATAGGCTTTTCTCTCCAAAATTGTCTTAATTTCCACCAAATGATTGGGTGAGATCACACAAATAGGGCGTACAAGACTCTAAGGTTGTGAATGGATAGTTTACCATCTGCTAGGTTTAAAAAGGAGTCCTGGTATGGTACTATAGGCTAAGTACTGGACCAAAAAGTCTGTTTCAACCACTGGTTCAAGGTTTTAAACACTCCTCCAATTGCTCCTCAGAAAACTTATACAGGGTAGTTATGAGTCAGAACCAACTTAATGGTACTTAACAACAACAGCTGGTTTAAAAGATGCCTTCTCAAAACAGGAACAGATGATCTCAGTAGCATAAAGAAAGAATAGCATGAGTGGAGCATGAGCTCCTTACCTAGAAAAGTGGCTCAGCAGAGACAGTGGCAGAAGTGACTGCATGGAGAGACAGGGCAGCTTCAGGCTTCCTAGCCCATGGACCTAGTAAAGCAAACCAAACCCCATCATAGCACTGGAAGCTAACAAATGAGTGATGGTTACGGATATAGCTAAATTTATATGACTGTATGTGATCTCAGTACTATTGATCAAAATAGAATTGATCAATACCTCAATGCTATCTGACCCCTAAGATAAGACAGTTTTATTATTATATGATAAATAGCCAAAGGATACTGTATACTGACCCTTATGTTCATTACAAAAGCTTATTCAAATTGATATGTTTTAATTGTATGCAAAGCCTTTTTTTTTTTTTTTTAAGACAAATTATAAAATGATCAGTGATCAGTGTCATTTGTATAAGATCAGAAAGAAAAATTATGTGGTCTTGTGTTACGTCATCATATCTTTTTATTTTTGTAATGTAACCCACATTGCATCTCAATGTCAAGAAAACAAAAATCCTCACCACTGGACCAATAAAAACAACATTCTTATCAATGGAGAAAAGATTGAAATTGTCAAGAACTTCATTCTTCTTGGATCAACAATCAACACGCAGAAGCAGCAGTCAAGAGATCAGATGACGTATTGCATTGGACAAATCTGCTGCACAGGAACTTTTTAAAGTATTGAAGAGCAGATATGTCAGCTTGAGGACTAAGGAGTGCCTGACCCAAGCCAGGGTATTTTCAATAGCCTCATATGGATGTGAAAGCTGGACAGTGAATAAGAAAGATCGTAGAAGAATTGATGCCTTTGAGTTGTGGTGTTGGAGGTAAATACTGAAAGTGCCATGGACTGCCAAAAGAACCAATAGATCTGTTTTGGAAGAAGTGCAGCCAGAGTGCTCCTTGGAGGCCAAGATTGCTAAGCTTCGTCTCTCATACTTGGACATATTGTCAGGAGGGAACCGCCGCTGGAGAAGGATGTTATGCTGGGCAAGATGGAGGGTCAGAGAAAAAGAGGAAGACCCCTAACGAGATGGATTGGCCAGGTGGCATCATTGATGGACTCAAGTGTGGCAGCGGTATTGAGGTTGGCCCAGGATCAGACAATTGTTTCGTTCTTCTGTGCATGGGGTCGCTATGAGTCGGTTCCGACTCGATTGCACCTAACAACAACAACAACAACCCACATAAATCTGTAGCTGAGTGGCATTGATGTTTCTACCTGTTATATTAATATATTCTTAAAATTTATTTTTGCTCTCCTTATTTCTCTCATATCTTTTTCCATTGAAAATTTACATCCTTTCCAACTAAGTCAATCTGGAAAAATGGATTCTGTTAGTGTGATAGTTAAGTTTTGTGTCAAATTGACTGGGACAGGTTTTTCAAAAGGGAGCCTAGATCCAGAGGGCATGGAGGAAGGTGAAATCTCCACTTTGTAGTATCTAATCTGTCTGGGTAGGACTGATGAACAGTGATGTGGATAGCACTCATGTGGTACAATAGTGAATAATTACTATCAGGACTGACTGCGAGGGTTGGAAATGTAAAGGTAGATGTTTTGTAGCAAAAGAAAGGGAGTGGTTGACTTTGCAGTGTAGGAGAGGAGGGCTCTGGGACCATCACGGGAGAAGTAGCGATGGACAGTGAAAGTAGAGATGGACACAGAGACGATGATGTGGAGAGATAGAGAGTCTGGGAACTCTAGAGTCAGAGAGGGAGAAGGGCTGTGTGCTGAATATCTGGGGACAGGCTTGTGGGGTGTACCATTTGGTTGGATGATGATGCATAGAGGGGATTGTAACCATGGCAATGTAACGATATAAGATAGGATGAATGTAAAGCTAATGTTCTCCCATGTAAATGATCACATAATTCACAATAAAACATTTTTTAAAAATCATGATATTGGTGGAATGCTTAGAGAAATTGAATAAACTGAATCCAGAAATTAACCCACAGAATTCGTCTGACTCTGATAAAAGTGAAAAAAAAAAGCAGTTCAATAGGAAATGATCAACTTTTTCAAGAAATGACACAAATTCAGTTGGACACCATGTACAAAAAAAATCAAAAAGAAAATAATGTAAACCACCCTCACACTTTATATAGAAATTAACTCAAAATGGATTATAGAACTACATATAAAATGTAAAGTGATAAAGCTGTTAGAAGAAAACAGAAGCAAATCTTTGTAATCTTGGGTTAAGCAAAGTTTTTTTAGATGTGATATCAAAAACACAATCTATAAAATAACTAACTGACACACAATATTTCCTTTAAGAAAAAAAATGTGTTCTTCAAAAAATACTGTGAAGAAAACAAAAAGACAAACTGCAAAGCAGGAGAATATATTTGTAGATCATATCTGAAAAGGAAAAAAAAAAACTTGTACACAGTTTGCATAAAGAAATTTCAAAGCTCAACAGTATGACAACCTGATTAAATGAAAAAATATTTAAAGAGAAGACTATTTGGACAGACTTTATCAAAAGTATATTAATGGCACATAAGCAGCTGAAAAGATGTTTAGTCTTATTAGTTCTTGTTTATATTATTGTCAGTTGCCATTTAATCAATTCTAACTCATGGAAACCCTAAAAGTGCTTGTAGAACGACTTCATGGTGCTTTCAAGTTCATGCCCTTTCTGAAGCAGATCTTCTTCCAAGGTACTTCTGGGTGGGTTTAAACTGCCAAAATATTGCCTAGCAATTAAGGGGATATAACTACACCACTTAAATATTCCTCATTAGTTATTAGGAAAATATAAACTAAAATCACAGTAAGATACCACTGCTCATCTCTTGATGCCAATGGGGTGCACAATAGATTAACTGCTTGGCTATCTATCCAGAGTAGTTTCAAAATAATGGCCTGACTATATATTTTTAAAAGATCACAGGTTTGAAAACCTTATGTAGGGCCTTATGTAGGCTTCTGCAAGCATGGAGTTACCATGAGTTAGAATCAATTCTACCATAACAGCTTTGGTTTTCTTTTTTTACTTTATTATCAAATTAAGGAGCTCTGGTAGCATAGTGGCTGAGAGTCGGGCTGCGAATGTCAAGGTCAGCAGTTCAAAACTACCAGTAGTTCCACGGGAGAAAGATGAGGCTTTCTGCTCCCACAAAGATTTACAGCCTTGGAAATGCTATCTAGGGTCACTATGAGTCAGAACTAACTCCATAGCACACCACCATCACCACCACCATTATCATATTAAACCAATAACTATGCAATTGATTAGAGTTTTTGGATGGAATGGAGATTTTGGAAGATTCATTTGCTGATGAGGCTGATTCTAATTGAGAAGGAACATTGAAAACATCTATTAATAATTATATAAAGTAAAATACAAGAATCTAGGAAAATCAGATGACAAAGTGAAAAAGAATGATTAAAGGCTAGTAACTTAGGGACTTTGGTTGTTGCTGTTAAGTGCCACTGAGTTGGTTCCAAACCATAGTGACCCTGTATAGGGTTTTCAAGGAGAAGTTGGTGGGTTTGAACAACTGACCTTTTGTTTATTATCCATTGTTGTTGTCAGGTGCCATCGAGTCGGAACCGACTCATAGCGACCCCATGCACAGAAGAATGAAACAATGTCTGATCCTCACTACCTCACTACCGCCGCCACACTTGATGCCATCAATGATGCCACTGGCTGATCCATCTCGTTGGGGTCTTCCTCTTTATCTCTGACCCTCCACCTTACCCAGCATGACTTTCTTCTCCAGCGACTGTTCTCTCTGGACAATGTGTCCAAAGTATGAGAGACGAAGCCTAGCCATCTTGGCCTCCAAGGAGCACTCTGGTTGCACTTCTTCCAAAACAGATCTATTGGTTCTTTTGGCAGTCCATGGCACTTTCAGTATTCT